>NW_028146097.1:0-18966 GCF_977016875.1 Pavona decussata
ATGGAGGAGAGCGTGCGAAGGGCTTATTCAGGGATGCACAGCTAAAGGATGCAAAGAGGGGAGTGGAGGTCGCGTTTTAAGATTAATGGTGGCCATTAGTTACGGTAAAGGAGCAATTGAGTGTCATGCATATGATAATCTGGACAGCCGTTCATTTGCCTCTTTTGTTAATGGAAAATTTGATTCTATGTTTGCAAGAGCAGACAAGAATGGTTCTCGCATGTTTGTACAACTCAACGCACCGAACCAGAATTCTGCTCTTGTTAGAAGAGTACTTAAAATAAAAAGGGCAAAACAATTATGTATTCCGCCTCGCAGCCGTGACATAGATGCTATCGAGAATTTCTTTAATCTTGTTTAAAAAAAGCTGAGAAAACAGGCTGTAGAATTAAACATTACGCGTGAGACATTCGATGAATTTTCATCACGGGTAATTAGAACAATGTACAACTTTCCATCAGAGGTAATCGACAAGATTATAGACACTATGGGTGGCCGTATGGATGCCATTATTACTGGAAAAGGACAACGCACTAAGTATCAATACTTGTATTCAATATACATTTATTATTCTTGCAACTCAGGACACGAAAGCAGTCTTTTCTGACCAAATAATAATCAGAAGATTACGTCACGCTAGTATTTTATTGTGTTACATAGTACAGCGTGCGTGACAGGCATGTCACAAACGTCAACAAATACATTCTACAAGAGAAAATGTGTCCATTTCTTGCCGTAACATCTACCTTTCTTCCGTTTGTTTACATATAACTCTTAATAACGCAAAATACTTTAATTGCATACGATTAACAAGAAGACATTTAGCACTTTCAACGATTAACAACGATTAACAGCAGTTTTGTATTAAAAGAAATGACTATCTATTCTTTTCAAGAGCATTCGGTGTTAACCGTTGAAAACCTGTGTTAATCGTTGTTTTATTTCACCATTGCCTTGAAACTGTCAAGTTAATCGTTACATGCCGAATTCTAGGTCTGGCTCGCCACAAATAAGCCGGCTTACAAAACATCGTGCACATGGCGGGATTTCTCTTTGCTGCTCCCGCGGGATTTGAAAATTGAAATAAAAAATTCTCCAACGCACATTCATCATTTCCGTTTCACGTTCATCTACTAAGCCATTTTTAATATACATGAGCGGACGCTTTCCTGTGCAGAAGATTGGAGTATCAGCAGTCAGGGAAATATCCTTTGCAAAATGAGTTTTTGGTGCGCGCTGAAATAGTTGTGATGCTTGTTGGAAAAGTGAACTGAAATCCCAAATTCCTTCAATAAAAATTCCTTCGCCGATAACCAGCGTTCATTACGATCCAGTTTCAGCGCGAGATGATAATGTTCACCACCGTTCTTATGTTTCTCCCGACAGCAACACCACTGAACAACTCTCCCTTTGCCTTGCAATTGAGAAAATGCGTACACAACTGCTGAGGCGACATTTTCCCGGGTTGGAAATTTAGTAATATCTGCCTGGCTATATGCCACCAAATAAACACTGCGTAGGTCACTTCTAAGGAGAGAATCTTCGGATAACGATTTACCCGACTCCTCTGAACTAGATTCATCACTTTCATAGCTTTTCAAAAGATCCATAGTGTTGGTGGTTACTAATTTCACTGAACAATGGCAAAACAAGTGGCCAGAACGACACGCGAGTTGTTTATATCACGACCGGCATGATCTATTTTTGGCTTGTTACATCTCTGCTAAATAAAACACTGACGTTAACGTACGCGTAACTTAGAGAACACCGACCGGTGTGTCTATCCACGGCTCCCGGGAAGTTCAAACTTTTTGAGTTCTGAGGAAATGGAAAAAAATTGGCTGACACAATCGTGGACAAAACGGTTAAGAAAACGTACCCTTCCAAGCGTTTTGACAAGTAAACAATCGAACGACCATTTTCCCCGCCCCCCTCCCCCCAACTCAATGTTGTTTGGTGGGTCACGAACAGTTTCACGGCAATCAGCATTTCCCAAATCAACATTGTATAGGGGGAGGGGGGGAGGGAGAAGGAACTTGTAGAAATTCGAGGGGAGGAATAGGAAATAATTGTTTTTGGTAGGCCGCGTTCAGATTTCTTAACGAGAATTGTCCACGATTGTAAAACAGACAAATTGTTTAAAAACAGAGATCTAACCCTGCACAGAAACCCGGTCGGGTGATATGTAATTGGACATTGGGTACTAATTAACGTCCAGGAATATTGCCATTAATTGGTTCTAATTCGCGGAGATAATGGTTGTAATTAATTTGTAACGCAAAGAGATGCATTATCTCATCACCTCGCCAGTTATACAATGGCTTTTACGGGCGCAATTGACTCGCAAAGAAAGGCGTATATTGCATATTTGGCGCGGCAGAAGATATTACCAGCCGTAGAGATACTGAAACAATGCAACATTTCACTTGCATCGGTATACAGAATTCGAGACGAGTTCATATCCGTGAAACAGACCGGTCCCGTTTATACGCGCAGGAGGACCTCCGAGCAAGTTGTGCGCGCGTGACCAGAGAAAAATTATTCGCTGTTTGCGAGCGCTACGAAAAGAGGAAGGACATTTTTCTTCCAGTAGGATTAAGGAGCGGGCTGGTCTAAAGCCTAATGAAGTAAGCAGCAGGACCGTTTGGCGTTTTCTGCACAAGGAAGGCTACCACTACCTGCAGGCGCGTAAAAAAGGCTTGATGTCCGAGGATGACATGCGTCAACGTGTTCACTTTGCAAAGAACATAAAAAATAACCACTCTCGGGATATTTGGTGCAATACGGTTGCTTTCTATTTGGATGGTGTCAGTTTCTATTATAAAAGAAATCTGGCGGATCAAGCTAGAACGCCACAAGGGAGAGTATGTAGGAGAGCGTGCGAAGGGCTTATTCAGGGATGCACAGCCGGCTAAAGGATGCAAAGAGGGGAGTGGAGGTCGCGTTTTAAGATTAATGGTGGCCATTAGTTACGGTAAAGGAGTAATTGAGTGTCATGCATATGATAATCTGGACAGCCGTTCATTTGCCTCTTTTGTTAATAGAAAATTTGATTCTATGTTTGCAAGAGCAGACAAGAATGGTTCTCGCATGTTTGTACAACTCAACGCACCGAACCAGAATTCTGCTCTTGTTAGAAGAGTACTTAAAATAAAAAGGGCAAAACAATTATGTATTCCGCCTCGCAGCCGTGACATAGATGCTATCGAGAATTTCTTTAATCTTGTTTAAAAAAAGCTGAGAAAACAGGCTGTAGAATTAAACATTACGCGTGAGACATTCGATGAATTTTCATCACGTGTAATTAGAACAATGTACAACTTTCCATCAGAGGTAATCGACAAGATTATAGACACTATGGGTGGCCGTATGGATGCCATTATTACTGGAAAAGGACAACGCACTAAGTATTAATACTTGTATTCAATATACATTTATTATTCTTGCAACTCAGGACACGAAAGCAGTCTTTTCTGACCAAGTAATAATCAGAAGATTACGTCACGCTAGTATTTTATTGTGTTACATAGTACAGCGTGCGTGACAGGCATGTCACAAACGTCAACAAATACATTCTACAAGAGAAAATGTGTCCATTTCTTGCCGTAACATCTACCTTTCTTCCGTTTGTTTACATATAACTCTTAATAACGCAAAATACTTTAATTGCATACGATTAACAAGAAGACATTTAGCACTTTCAACGATTAACAACGATTAACAGCAGTTTTGTATTAAAAGAAATGACTATCTATTCTTTTCAAGAGCATTCGGTGTTAACCGTTGAAAACCTGTGTTAATCGTTGTTTTATTTCACCATTGCCTTGAAACTGTCAAGTTAATCGTTACATGCCGAATTCTAGGTCTGGCTCGCCACAAATAAGCCGGCTTACAAAACATCGTGCACCTGGCGGGATTTCTCTTTGCTGCTCCCGCGGGATTTGAAAATTGAAATAAAAAATTCTCCAAGGCACATTCATCATTTCCGTTTCACGTTCATCTACTAAGCCATTTTTAATATACATGAGCGGACGCTTTCCTGTGCAGAAGATTAAAGTATCAGCAGTCAGGGAAATATCCTTTGCAAAATGAGTTTTTGGTGCGCGCTGAAATAGTTGTGATGCTTGTTGGAAAAGTGAACTGAAATCCCAAATTCCTTCAATAAAAATTCCTTCGCCGATAACCAGCGTTCATTACGATCCAGTTTCAGCGCGAGATGATAATGTTCACCACCGTTCTTATGTTTCTCCCGACAGCAACACCACTGAACAACTCTCCCTTTGCCTTGCAATTGAGAAAATGCGTACACAACTGCTGAGGCGAAATTTTCCCGGGTTGGAAATTTAGTAATATCTGCCTGGCTATATGTCACCAAATAAACACTGCGTAGGTCACTTCTAAGGAGAGAATCTTCGGATAACGATTTACCCGGCTCCTCTGAACTAGATTCATCACTTTCATAGCTTTTCAAAAGATCCATAGTGTTGGTGGTTACTAATTTCACTGAACAATGGCAAAACAAGTGGCCAGAACGACACGCGAGTTGTTTATATCACGACCGGCATGATCTATTTTTGGCTTGTTACATCTCTGCTAAATAAAACACTGACGTTAACGTACGCGTAACTTAGAGAACACCGACCGGTGTGTCTATCCACGGCTCCCGGGAAGTTCAAACTTTTTGAGTTCTGAGGAAATGGAAAAAAATTGGCTGACACAATCGTGGACAAAACGGTTAAGAAAACGTACCCTTCCAAGCGTTTTGACAAGTAAACAATCGAACGACCATATTTTCCCCGCCCCCCTCCCCCCAACTCAATGTTGTTTGGTGGGTCACGAACAGTTTCACGGCAATCAGCATTTCCCAAATCAACATTGTATAGGGGGAGGGGGGGAGGGAGAAGGAACTTGTAGAAATTCGAGGGGAGGAATAGGAAATAATTGTTTTTGGTAGGCCGCGTTCAGATTTCTTAACGAGAATTGTCCACGATTGTAAAACAGACAAATTGTTTAAAAACAGAGATCTAACCCTGCACAGAAACCCGGTCGGGTGATATGTAATTGGACATTGGGTACTAATTAACGTCCAGGAATATTGCCGTTAATTGGTTCTAATTCGCGGAGATAATGGTTGTAATTAATTTGTAACGCAAAGAGATGCATTATCTCATCACCTCGCCAGTTATACAATGGTTTTTACGGGCGCCATTGACTCGCAAAGAAAGGCGTATATTGCATATTTGGCGCGGCAGAAGATATTACCAGCCGTAGAGATACTGAAACAATGCAACATTTCACTTGCATCGGTATACAGAATTCGAGACGAGTTCATATCCGTGAAACAGACCGGTCCCGTTTATACGCGCAGGAGGACCTCCGAGCAAGTTGTGCGCGCGTGACCAGAGAAAAATTATTCGCTGTTTGCGAGCGCTACGAAAAGAGGACGGACATTTTTCTTCCAGTAGGATTAAGGAGCGGGCTGGTCTAAAGCCTAATGAAGTAAGCAGCAGGACCGTTTGGCGTTTTCTGCACAAGGAAGGCTACCACTACCTGCAGGCGCGTAAAAAAGGCTTGATGTCCGAGGATGACATGCGTCAACGTGTTCACTTTGCAAAGAACATAAAAAATAACCACTCTCGGGATATTTGGTGCAATACGGTTGCTTTCTATTTGGATGGTGTCAGTTTCTATTATAAAAGAAATCTGGCGGATCAAGCTAGAACGCCACAAGGGAGAGTATGGAGGAGAGCGTGCGAAGGGCTTATTCAGGGATGCACAGCTAAAGGATGCAAAGAGGGGAGTGGAGGTCGCGTTTTAAGATTAATGGTGGCCATTAGTTACGGTAAAGGAGTAATTGAGTGTCATGCATATGATAATCTGGACAGCCGTTCATTTGCCTCTTTTGTTAATGGAAAATTTGATTCTATGTTTGCAAGAGCAGACAAGAATGGTTCTCGCATGTTTGTACAACTCAACGCACCGAACCAGAATTCTGCTCTTGTTAGAAGAGTACTTAAAATAAAAAGGGCAAAACAATTATGTATTCCGCCTCGCAGCCGTGACATAGATGCTATCGAGAATTTCTTTAATCTTGTTTAAAAAAAGCTGAGAAAACAGGCTGTAGAATTAAACATTACGCGTGAGACATTCGATGAATTTTCATCACGTGTAATTAGAACAATGTACAACTTTCCATCAGAGGTAATCGACAAGATTATAGACACTATGGGTGGCCGTATGGATGCCATTATTACTGGAAAAGGACAACGCACTAAGTATTAATACTTGTATTCAATATACATTTATTATTCTTGCAACTCAGGACACGAAAGCAGTCTTTTCTGACCAAGTAATAATCAGAAGATTACGTCACGCTAGTATTTTATTGTGTTACATAGTACAGCGTGCGTGACAGGCATGTCACAAACGTCAACAAATACATTCTACAAGAGAAAATGTGTCCATTTCTTGCCGTAACATCTACCTTTCTTCCGTTTGTTTACATATAACTCTTAATAACGCAAAATACTTTAATTGCATACGATTAACAAGAAGACATTTAGCACTTTCAACGATTAACAACGATTAACAGCAGTTTTGTATTAAAAGAAATGACTATCTATTCTTTTCAAGAGCATTCGGTGTTAACCGTTGAAAACCTGTGTTAATCGTTGTTTTATTTCACCATTGCCTTGAAACTGTCAAGTTAATCGTTACATGCCGAATTCTAGGTCTGGCTCGCCACAAATAAGCCGGCTTACAAAACATCGTGCACATGGCGGGATTTCTCTTTGCTGCTCCCGCGGGATTTGAAAATTGAAATAAAAAATTCTCCAACGCACATTCATCATTTCCGTTTCACGTTCATCTACTAAGCCATTTTTAATATACATGAGCGGACGCTTTCCTGTGCAGAAGATTGGAGTATCAGCAGTCAGGGAAATATCCTTTGCAAAATGAGTTTTTGGTGCGCGCTGAAATAGTTGTGATGCTTGTTGGAAAAGTGAACTGAAATCCCAAATTCCTTCAATAAAAATTCCTTCGCCGATAACCAGC
The DNA here is from genome assembly GCF_977016875.1 of Pavona decussata. Lineage (NCBI taxonomy): Eukaryota > Metazoa > Cnidaria > Anthozoa > Scleractinia > Agariciidae > Pavona > Pavona decussata. The sequence continues at coordinate 7,057 of NW_028146097.1, forward strand.
GTTCATTACGATCCAGTTTCAGCGCGAGATGATAATGTTCACCACCGTTCTTATGTTTCTCCCGACAGCAACACCACTGAACAACTCTCCCTTTGCCTTGCAATTGAGAAAATGCGTACACAACTGCTGAGGCGAAATTTTCCCGGGTTGGAAATTTAGTAATATCTGCCTGGCTATATGTCACCAAATAAACACTGCGTAGGTCACTTCTAAGGAGAGAATCTTCGGATAACGATTTACCCGGCTCCTCTGAACTAGATTCATCACTTTCATAGCTTTTCAAAAGATCCATAGTGTTGGTGGTTACTAATTTCACTGAACAATGGCAAAACAAGTGGCCAGAACGACACGCGAGTTGTTTATATCACGACCGGCATGATCTATTTTTGGCTTGTTACATCTCTGCTAAATAAAACACTGACGTTAACGTACGCGTAACTTAGAGAACACCGACCGGTGTGTCTATCCACGGCTCCCGGGAAGTTCAAACTTTTTGAGTTCTGAGGAAATGGAAAAAAATTGGCTGACACAATCGTGGACAAAACGGTTAAGAAAACGTACCCTTCCAAGCGTTTTGACAAGTAAACAATCGAACGACCATATTTTCCCCGCCCCCCTCCCCCCAACTCAATGTTGTTTGGTGGGTCACGAACAGTTTCACGGCAATCAGCATTTCCCAAATCAACATTGTATAGGGGGAGGGGGGGAGGGAGAAGGAACTTGTAGAAATTCGAGGGGAGGAATAGGAAATAATTGTTTTTGGTAGGCCGCGTTCAGATTTCTTAACGAGAATTGTCCACGATTGTAAAACAGACAAATTGTTTAAAAACAGAGATCTAACCCTGCACAGAAACCCGGTCGGGTGATATGTAATTGGACATTGGGTACTAATTAACGTCCAGGAATATTGCCGTTAATTGGTTCTAATTCGCGGAGATAATGGTTGTAATTAATTTGTAACGCAAAGAGATGCATTATCTCATCACCTCGCCAGTTATACAATGGTTTTTACGGGCGCCATTGACTCGCAAAGAAAGGCGTATATTGCATATTTGGCGCGGCAGAAGATATTACCAGCCGTAGAGATACTGAAACAATGCAACATTTCACTTGCATCGGTATACAGAATTCGAGACGAGTTCATATCCGTGAAACAGACCGGTCCCGTTTATACGCGCAGGAGGACCTCCGAGCAAGTTGTGCGCGCGTGACCAGAGAAAAATTATTCGCTGTTTGCGAGCGCTACGAAAAGAGGACGGACATTTTTCTTCCAGTAGGATTAAGGAGCGGGCTGGTCTAAAGCCTAATGAAGTAAGCAGCAGGACCGTTTGGCGTTTTCTGCACAAGGAAGGCTACCACTACCTGCAGGCGCGTAAAAAAGGCTTGATGTCCGAGGATGACATGCGTCAACGTGTTCACTTTGCAAAGAACATAAAAAATAACCACTCTCGGGATATTTGGTGCAATACGGTTGCTTTCTATTTGGATGGTGTCAGTTTCTATTATAAAAGAAATCTGGCGGATCAAGCTAGAACGCCACAAGGGAGAGTATGGAGGAGAGCGTGCGAAGGGCTTATTCAGGGATGCACAGCTAAAGGATGCAAAGAGGGGAGTGGAGGTCGCGTTTTAAGATTAATGGTGGCCATTAGTTACGGTAAAGGAGTAATTGAGTGTCATGCATATGATAATCTGGACAGCCGTTCATTTGCCTCTTTTGTTAATGGAAAATTTGATTCTATGTTTGCAAGAGCAGACAAGAATGGTTCTCGCATGTTTGTACAACTCAACGCACCGAACCAGAATTCTGCTCTTGTTAGAAGAGTACTTAAAATAAAAAGGGCAAAACAATTATGTATTCCGCCTCGCAGCCGTGACATAGATGCTATCGAGAATTTCTTTAATCTTGTTTAAAAAAAGCTGAGAAAACAGGCTGTAGAATTAAACATTACGCGTGAGACATTCGATGAATTTTCATCACGTGTAATTAGAACAATGTACAACTTTCCATCAGAGGTAATCGACAAGATTATAGACACTATGGGTGGCCGTATGGATGCCATTATTACTGGAAAAGGACAACGCACTAAGTATTAATACTTGTATTCAATATACATTTATTATTCTTGCAACTCAGGACACGAAAGCAGTCTTTTCTGACCAAGTAATAATCAGAAGATTACGTCACGCTAGTATTTTATTGTGTTACATAGTACAGCGTGCGTGACAGGCATGTCACAAACGTCAACAAATACATTCTACAAGAGAAAATGTGTCCATTTCTTGCCGTAACATCTACCTTTCTTCCGTTTGTTTACATATAACTCTTAATAACGCAAAATACTTTAATTGCATACGATTAACAAGAAGACATTTAGCACTTTCAACGATTAACAACGATTAACAGCAGTTTTGTATTAAAAGAAATGACTATCTATTCTTTTCAAGAGCATTCGGTGTTAACCGTTGAAAACCTGTGTTAATCGTTGTTTTATTTCACCATTGCCTCGAAACTGTCAAGTTAATCGTTACATGCCGAATTCTAGGTCTGGCTCGCCACAAATAAGCCGGCTTACAAAACATCGTGCACATGGCGGGATTTCTCTTTGCTGCTCCCGCGGGATTTGAAAATTGAAATAAAAAATTCTCCAACGCACATTCATCATTTCCGTTTCACGTTCATCTACTAAGCCATTTTTAATATACATGAGCGGACGCTTTCCTGTGCAGAAGATTGGAGTATCAGCAGTCAGGGAAATATCCTTTGCAAAATGAGTTTTTGGTGCGCGCTGAAATAGTTGTGATGCTTGTTGGAAAAGTGAACTGAAATCCCAAATTCCTTCAATAAAAATTCCTTCGCCGATAACCAGCGTTCATTACGATCCAGTTTCAGCGCGAGATGATAATGTTCACCACCGTTCTTATGTTTCTCCCGACAGCAACACCACTGAACAACTCTCCCTTTGCCTTGCAATTGAGAAAATGCGTACACAACTGCTGAGGCGAAATTTTCCCGGGTTGGAAATTTAGTAATATCTGCCTGGCTATATGTCACCAAATAAACACTGCGTAGGTCACTTCTAAGGAGAGAATCTTCGGATAACGATTTACCCGGCTCCTCTGAACTAGATTCATCACTTTCATAGCTTTTCAAAAGATCCATAGTGTTGGTGGTTACTAATTTCACTGAACAATGGCAAAACAAGTGGCCAGAACGACACGCGAGTTGTTTATATCACGACCGGCATGATCTATTTTTGGCTTGTTACATCTCTGCTAAATAAAACACTGACGTTAACGTACGCGTAACTTAGAGAACACCGACCGGTGTGTCTATCCACGGCTCCCGGGAAGTTCAAACTTTTTGAGTTCTGAGGAAATGGAAAAAAATTGGCTGACACAATCGTGGACAAAACGGTTAAGAAAACGTACCCTTCCAAGCGTTTTGACAAGTAAACAATCGAACGACCATATTTTCCCCGCCCCCCTCCCCCCAACTCAATGTTGTTTGGTGGGTCACGAACAGTTTCACGGCAATCAGCATTTCCCAAATCAACATTGTATAGGGGGAGGGGGGGAGGGAGAAGGAACTTGTAGAAATTCGAGGGGAGGAATAGGAAATAATTGTTTTTGGTAGGCCGCGTTCAGATTTCTTAACGAGAATTGTCCACGATTGTAAAACAGACAAATTGTTTAAAAACAGAGATCTAACCCTGCACAGAAACCCGGTCGGGTGATATGTAATTGGACATTGGGTACTAATTAACGTCCAGGAATATTGCCGTTAATTGGTTCTAATTCGCGGAGATAATGGTTGTAATTAATTTGTAACGCAAAGAGATGCATTATCTCATCACCTCGCCAGTTATACAATGGTTTTTACGGGCGCCATTGACTCGCAAAGAAAGGCGTATATTGCATATTTGGCGCGGCAGAAGATATTACCAGCCGTAGAGATACTGAAACAATGCAACATTTCACTTGCATCGGTATACAGAATTCGAGACGAGTTCATATCCGTAAAACAGACCGGTCCCGTTTATACGCGCAGGAGGACCTCCGAGCAAGTTGTGCGCGCGTGACCAGAGAAAAATTATTCGCTGTTTGCGAGCGCTACGAAAAGAGGAAGGACATTTTTCCTCCAGTAGGATTAAGGAGCGGGCTGGTCTAAAGCCTAATGAAGTAAGCAGCAGGACCGTTTGGCGTTTTCTGCACAAGGAAGGCCACCACTACATGCAGGCGCGTAAAAAAGGCTTGATGGCCGACTGATGACATGCGTCAACGTGTTCACTTTGCAAAGAACATAAAAAATAACCACTCCCGGGATATTTGGTGCAATACGGTTGCTTTCTATTTGGATGGTGTCAGTTTCTATTATAAAAGAAATCTGGCGGATCAAGCTAGAACGCCACAAGGGAGAGTATGGAGGAGAGCGTGCGAAGGGCTTATTCAGGGATGCACAGCTAAAGGATGGAAAGAGGGGAGTGGAGGTCGCGTTTTAAGATTAATGGTGGCCATTAGTTACGGTGAAGGAGTAATTGAGTGTCATGCATATGATAATCTGGACAGCCGTTCATTTGCCTCTTTTGTTAATGGAAAATTTGATTCTATGTTTGCAAGAGCAGACAAGAATGGTTCTCGCATGTTTGTACAACTCAACGCACCGAACCAGAATTCTGCTCTTGTTAGAAGAGTACTTAAAATAAAAAGGGCAAAACAATTATGTATTCCGCCTCGCAGCCGTGACATAGATGCTATCGAGAATTTCTTTAATCTTGTTTAAAAAAAGCTGAGAAAACAGGCTGTAGAATTAAACATTACGCGTGAGACATTCGATGAGTTTTCATCACGTGTAATTAGAACAATGTACAACTTTCCATCAGAGGTAATCGACAAGATTATAGATACTATGGGTGGCCGTATGGATGCCATTATTACTGGAAAAGGACAACGCACTAAGTATTAATACTTGTATTCAATATACATTTATTATTCTTGCAACTCAGGACACGAAAGCAGTCTTTTGTGACCAAGTAATAATCAGAAGATTACGTCACGCTAGTATTTTATTGTGTTACATAGTACAGCGTGCGTGACAGGCATGTCACAAACGTCAACAAATACATTCTACAAGAGAAAATGTGTCCATTTCTTGCCGTAACATCTACCTTTCTTCCGTTTGTTTACATATAACTCTTAATAACGCAAAATACTTTAATTGCATACGATTAACAAGAAGACATTTAGCACTTTCAACGATTAACAACGATTAACAGCAGTTTTGTATTAAAAGAAATGACTATCTATTCTTTTCAAGAGCATTCGGTGTTAACCGTTGAAAACCTGTGTTAATCGTTGTTTTATTTCACCATTGCCTTGAAACTGTCAAGTTAATCGTTACATGCCGAATTCTAGGTCTGGCTCGCCACAAATAAGCCGGCTTACAAAACATCGTGCACATGGCGGGATTTCTCTTTGCTGCTCCCGCGGGATTTGAAAATTGAAATAAAAAATTCTCCAACGCACATTCATCATTTCCGTTTCACGTTCATCTACTAAGCCATTTTTAATATACATGAGCGGACGCTTTCCTGTGCAGAAGATTGGAGTATCAGCAGTCAGGGAAATATCCTTTGCAAAATGAGTTTTTGGTGCGCGCTGAAATAGTTGTGATGCTTGTTGGAAAAGTGAACTGAAATCCCAAATTCCTTCAATAAAAATTCCTTCGCCGATAACCAGCGTTCATTACGATCCAGTTTCAGCGCGAGATGATAATGTTCACCACTGTTCTTATGTTTCTCCCGACAGCAACACCACTGAACAACTCTCCCTTTGCCTTGCAATTGAGAACATGCGTACACAACTGCTGAGGCGAAATTTTCCCTGGTTGGAAATTTAGTAATATCTGCCTGGCTATATGTCACCAAATAAACACTGCGTAGGTCACTTCTAAGGAGAGAATCTTCGGATAACGATTTACCCGGCTCCTCTGAACTAGATTCATCACTTTCATAGCTTTTCAAAAGATCCATAGTGTTGGTGGTTACTAATTTCACTGAACAATGGCAAAACAAGTGGCCAGAACGACACGCGAGTTGTTTATATCACGACCGGCATGATCAATTTTTGGCTTGTTACATCTCTGCTAAATAAAACACTGACGTTAACGTACGCGTAACTTAGAGAACACCGACCGGTGTGTCTATCCACGGCTCCCGGGAAGTTCAAACTTTTTGAGTTCTGAGGAAATGGAAAAAAATTGGCTGACACAATCGTGGACAAAACGGTTAAGAAAACGTACCCTTCCAAGCGTTTTGACAAGTAAACAAACGAACGACCATATTTTCCCCGCCCCCCTCCCCCCAACTCAATGTTGTTTGGTGGGTCACGAACAGTTTCACGGCAATCAGCATTTCCCAAATCAACATTGTATAGGGGGAGGGGGGGAGGGAGAAGGAACTTGTAGAAATTCGAGGGGAGGAATAGGAAATAATTGTTTTTGGTAGGCCGCGTTCAGATTTCTTAACGAGAATTGTCCACGATTGTAAAACAGACAAATTGTTTAAAAACAGAGATCTAACCCTGCACAGAAACCCAGTCGGGTGATATGTAATTGGACATTGGGTACTAATTAACGTCCAGGAATATTGCCGTTAATTGGTTCTAATTCGCGGAGATAATGGTTGTAATTAATTTGTAACGCAAAGAGATGCATTATCTCATCACCTCGCCAGTTATACAATGGTTTTTACGGGCGCCATTGACTCGCAAAGAAAGGCGTATATTGCATATTTGGCGCGGCAGAAGATATTACCAGCCGTAGAGATACTGAAACAATGTAACGGTATACAGAATTCGAGACGAGTTCATATCCGTAAAACAGACCGGTCCCGTTTATACGCGCAGGAGGACCTCCGAGCAAGTTGTGCGCGCGTGACCAGAGAAAAATTATTCGCTGTTTGCGAGCGCTACGAAAAGAGGAAGGACATTTTTCCTCCAGTAGGATTAAGGAGCGGGCTGGTCTAAAGCCTAATGAAGTAAGCAGCAGGACCGTTTGGCGTTTTCTGCACAAGGAAGGCCACCACTACATGCAGGCGCGTAAAAAAGGCTTGATGGCCGACTGATGACATGCGTCAACGTGTTCACTTTGCAAAGAACATAAAAAATAACCACTCCCGGGATATTTGGTGCAATACGGTTGCTTTCTATTTGGATGGTGTCAGTTTCTATTATAAAAGAAATCTGGCGGATCAAGCTAGAACGCCACAAGGGAGAGTATGGAGGAGAGCGTGCGAAGGGCTTATTCAGGGATGCACAGCTAAAGGATGGAAAGAGGGGAGTGGAGGTCGCGTTTTAAGATTAATGGTGGCCATTAGTTACGGTGAAGGAGTAATTGAGTGTCATGCATATGATAATCTGGACAGCCGTTCATTTGCCTCTTTTGTTAATGGAAAATTTGATTCTATGTTTGCAAGAGCAGACAAGAATGGTTCTCGCATGTTTGTACAACTCAACGCACCGAACCAGAATTCTGCTCTTGTTAGAAGAGTACTTAAAATAAAAAGGGCAAAACAATTATGTATTCCGCCTCGCAGCCGTGACATAGATGCTATCGAGAATTTCTTTAATCTTGTTTAAAAAAAGCTGAGAAAACAGGCTGTAGAATTAAACATTACGCGTGAGACATTCGATGAGTTTTCATCACGTGTAATTAGAACAATGTACAACTTTCCATCAGAGGTAATCGACAAGATTATAGATACTATGGGTGGCCGTATGGATGCCATTATTACTGGAAAAGGACAACGCACTAAGTATTAATACTTGTATTCAATATACATTTATTATTCTTGCAACTCAGGACACGAAAGCAGTCTTTTGTGACCAAGTAATAATCAGAAGATTACGTCACGCTAGTATTTTATTGTGTTACATAGTACAGCGTGCGTGACAGGCATGTCACAAACGTCAACAAATACATTCTACAAGAGAAAATGTGTCCATTTCTTGCCGTAACATCTACCTTTCTTCCGTTTGTTTACATATAACTCTTAATAACGCAAAATACTTTAATTGCATACGATTAACAAGAAGACATTTAGCACTTTCAACGATTAACAACGATTAACAGCAGTTTTGTATTAAAAGAAATGACTATCTATTCTTTTCAAGAGCATTCGGTGTTAACCGTTGAAAACCTGTGTTAATCGTTGTTTTATTTCACCATTGCCTTGAAACTGTCAAGTTAATCGTTACATGCCGAATTCTAGGTCTGGCTCGCCACAAATAAGCCGGCTTACAAAACATCGTGCACATGGCGGGATTTCTCTTTGCTGCTCCCGCGGGATTTGAAAATTGAAATAAAAAATTCTCCAACGCACATTCATCATTTCCGTTTCACGTTCATCTACTAAGCCATTTTTAATATACATGAGCGGACGCTTTCCTGTGCAGAAGATTGGAGTATCAGCAGTCAGGGAAATATCCTTTGCAAAATGAGTTTTTGGTGCGCGCTGAAATAGTTGTGATGCTTGTTGGAAAAGTGAACTGAAATCCCAAATTCCTTCAATAAAAATTCCTTCGCCGATAACCAGCGTTCATTACGATCCAGTTTCAGCGCGAGATGATAATGTTCACCACTGTTCTTATGTTTCTCCCGACAGCAACACCACTGAACAACTCTCCCTTTGCCTTGCAATTGAGAACATGCGTACACAACTGCTGAGGCGAAATTTTCCCTGGTTGGAAATTTAGTAATATCTGCCTGGCTATATGTCACCAAATAAACACTGCGTAGGTCACTTCTAAGGAGAGAATCTTCGGATAACGATTTACCCGGCTCCTCTGAACTAGATTCATCACTTTCATAGCTTTTCAAAAGATCCATAGTGTTGGTGGTTACTAATTTCACTGAACAATGGCAAAACAAGTGGCCAGAACGACACGCGAGTTGTTTATATCACGACCGGCATGATCAATTTTTGGCTTGTTACATCTCTGCTAAATAAAACACTGACGTTAACGTACGCGTAACTTAGAGAACACCGACCGGTGTGTCTATCCACGGCTCCCGGGAAGTTCAAACTTTTTGAGTTCTGAGGAAATGGAAAAAAATTGGCTGACACAATCGTGGACAAAACGGTTAAGAAAACGTACCCTTCCAAGCGTTTTGACAAGTAAACAAACGAACGACCATATTTTCCCCGCCCCCCTCCCCCCAACTCAATGTTGTTTGGTGGGTCACGAACAGTTTCACGGCAATCAGCATTTCCCAAATCAACATTGTATAGGGGAGGGGGGGAGGGAGAAGGAACTTGTAGAAATTCGAGGGGAGGAATAGGAAATAATTGTTTTTGGTAGGCCGCGTTCAGATTTCTTAACGAGAATTGTCCACGATTGTAAAACAGACAAATTGTTTAAAAACAGAGATCTAACCCTGCACAGAAACCCAGTCGGGTGATATGTAATTGGACATTGGGTACTAATTAACGTCCAGGAATATTGCCGTTAATTGGTTCTAATTCGCGGAGATAATGGTTGTAATTAATTTGTAACGCAAAGAGATGCATTATCTCATCACCTCGCCAGTTATACAATGGTTTTTACGGGCGCCATTGACTCGCAAAGAAAGGCGTATATTGCATATTTGGCGCGGCAGAAGATATTACCAGCCGTAGAGATACTGAAACAATGTAACGGTATACAGAATTCGAGACGAGTTCATATCCGTAAAACAGACCGGTCCCGTTTATACGCGCAGGAGGACCTCCGAGCAAGTTGTGCGCGCGTGACCAGAGAAAAATTATTCGCTGTTTGCGAGCGCTACGAAAAGAGGAAGGACATTTTTCCTCCAGTAGGATTAAGGAGCGGGCTGGTCTAAAGCCTAATGAAGTAAGCAGCAGGACCGTTTGGCGTTTTCTGCACAAGGAAGGCCACCACTACATGCAGGCGCGTAAAAAAGGCTTGATGGCCGACTGATGACATGCGTCAACGTGTTCACTTTGCAAAGAACATAAAAAATAACCACTCCCGGGATATTTGGTGCAATACGGTTGCTTTCTATTTGGATGGTGTCAGTTTCTATTATAAAAGAAATCTGGCGGATCAAGCTAGAACGCCACAAGGGAGAGTATGGAGGAGAGCGTGCGAAGGGCTTATTCAGGGATGCACAGCTAAAGGATGGAAAGAGGGGAGTGGAGGTCGCGTTTTAAGATTAATGGTGGCCATTAGTTACGGTGAAGGAGTAATTGAGTGTCATGCATATGATAATCTGGACAGCCGTTCATTTGCCTCTTTTGTTAATGGAAAATTTGATTCTATGTTTGCAAGAGCAGACAAGAATGGTTCTCGCATGTTTGTACAACTCAACGCACCGAACCAGAATTCTGCTCTTGTTAGAAGAGTACTTAAAATAAAAAGGGCAAAACAATTATGTATTCCGCCTCGCAGCCGTGACATAGATGCTATCGAGAATTTCTTTAATCTTGTTTAAAAAAAGCTGAGAAAACAGGCTGTAGAATTAAACATTACGCGTGAGACATTCGATGAGTTTTCATCACGTGTAATTAGAACAATGTACAACTTTCCATCAGAGGTAATCGACAAGATTATAGATACTATGGGTGGCCGTATGGATGCCATTATTACTGGAAAAGGACAACGCACTAAGTATTAATACTTGTATTCAATATACATTTATTATTCTTGCAACTCAGGACACGAAAGCAGTCTTTTGTGACCAAGTAATAATCAGAAGATTACGTCACGCTAGTATTTTATTGTGTTACATAGTACAGCGTGCGTGACAGGCATGTCACAAACGTCAACAAATACATTCTACAAGAGAAAATGTGTCCATTTCTTGCCGTAACATCTACCTTTCTTCCGTTTGTTTACATATAACTCTTAATAACGCAAAATACTTTAATTGCATACGATTAACAAGAAGACATTTAGCACTTTCAACGATTAACAACGATTAACAGCAGTTTTGTATTAAAAGAAATGACTATCTATTCTTTTCAAGAGCATTCGGTGTTAACCGTTGAAAACCTGTGTTAATCGTTGTTTTATTTCACCATTGCCTTGAAACTGTCAAGTTAATCGTTACATGCCGAATTCTAGGTCTGGCTCGCCACAAATAAGCCGGCTTACAAAACATCGTGCACATGGCGGGATTTCTCTTTGCTGCTCCCGCGGGATTTGAAAATTGAAATAAAAAATTCTCCAACGCACATTCATCATTTCCGTTTCACGTTCATCTACTAAGCCATTTTTAATATACATGAGCGGACGCTTTCCTGTGCAGAAGATTGGAGTATCAGCAGTCAGGGAAATATCCTTTGCAAAATGAGTTTTTGGTGCGCGCTGAAATAGTTGTGATGCTTGTTGGAAAAGTGAACTGAAATCCCAAATTCCTTCAATAAAAATTCCTTCGCCGATAACCAGCGTTCATTACGATCCAGTTTCAGCGCGAGATGATAATGTTCACCACTGTTCTTATGTTTCTCCCGACAGCAACACCACTGAACAACTCTCCCTTTGCCTTGCAATTGAGAACATGCGTACACAACTGCTGAGGCGAAATTTTCCCTGGTTGGAAATTTAGTAATATCTGCCTGGCTATATGTCACCAAATAAACACTGCGTAGGTCACTTCTAAGGAGAGAATCTTCGGATAACGATTTACCCGGCTCCTCTGAACTAGATTCATCACTTTCATAGCTTTTCAAAAGATCCATAGTGTTGGTGGTTACTAATTTCACTGAACAATGGCAAAACAAGTGGCCAGAACGACACGCGAGTTGTTTATATCACGACCGGCATGATCAATTTTTGGCTTGTTACATCTCTGCTAAATAAAACACTGACGTTAACGTACGCGTAACTTAGAGAACACCGACCGGTGTGTCT
>NW_028146098.1:0-39985 GCF_977016875.1 Pavona decussata
TTAACTGAAATGGCCCAAAATTTGATTTCTCTGAACAATTCAACTTAAAATGAGAAAAAAACATCATTTTGACAACCACTCGTCATATAATTAGTTTTGACAAATGCGAGTATCTCGAGCGACGGGCTAAGCAAAATATCCACGCAATTCTAGAAAATAACAAAGGCATTCGCAGAAAGTCTGATTGTGTTGATTAGCTAGGTAAATTTACGGTATTTAACTGAAAGGAAGTTTTCTCGCAAAGAGGTGCGAAGATAACAAGACAAGTTAAGCGATTATTCTTGAAACGAACAAGTTCACAGCTAGAATAATCAATGACATCGCTAATTCGAAAATGTTTCGTTCTCGCTCTGAAGCAAACACGACAGTGAAAAGAAACAACATAGTAACAACTGGAGTAAACCAGTTTATTTAAGTCGACTGTGCATTTTAGGGGGCCCCTGACACTGAACAAAGTTCACTGAATCTAGTAAACACAAGAACAGTACACTGAACAGCAGACGAAAAAAAATGCCGGTAGAACTGAACATCGTCGTAACTAAACATTTTGATTACTTAGCGATATGTGAAAGAGAAATACCAACATTAACTGAATAAAACATGATTGTTCAACACTTACTGAGACCTTTAAGTTGTCTTCCTGTCAGGTCCATTCGCTCCTCAGCAAAGTCACAAGCGATACCTTTCCATCGATCACCTGAATCGCTCATCCACTGACCGCGCGCACATCGCAAAGACGGCCTGAAAGTCAAAGTCCTCATCCTGTCACTAAAACAACAATAATAAACAAAATAATAGTGACATGTTGTCGCCGAAACGTCATGTTTTAATCTCGCTCCTTTCTTTTTATTTTGAAATAATGGCAACCACCTGACACAAGGTACCCCATGCACCGAAGGTCCCTTATGTAGGGGGGATGACTTTTGCACTCAGTACGATAACTTGTCGCTCACGACAAGACAGTGAGGGAGGTGAACTGTCGACCCCTAAGCCGAATATTAAGACAGCCCCTTTCGCCACTAGCGCTCACATCCAACTTCAAGACATAACGTACATCCATATATAACATGGACAGGTGTCTTCCACGTGGTACGTGTTGAGGTTTGCATTTCAGGAGCATGCGTACTGCTAAAACTCATATAACGAATAGATAAATACCTCGTTGTTTATTTCAACAAAATGATCAGGCAATGATCAAAAATATGAAAAGCTAGGGGGAAAAAACACACTTGTGATTAGTCTATAAAGTCACTTAACGACAAGGGAATCTTTTCACTATATTAATTTTGTTTAAAAAAAAAACGCTCAATGTTTGTGATTGTTCATTCTACCCAAGCCTTGGCATCCGTACAGATCGACGTTGTAGTTCATTTTTTTTTTTATCTCAGTTAACCCTTTAACCTCTAATATCAGAGACAAAATTCTCCTATCTTGTCCCGTTACTTTTCTTATAAAAGTACTGTGGAGAAGTTATTAAAATATCAAGAAAATTCACCTTGGGCGATCATATCCTTAATTCTCATAACTTTATGGGTTGAATAAGCATGGATATTACAAGGAGAAATTTGATGCTGATCACTGTTAGGGCTTAAAAGGTTAAGGTGGTCTTTCACCCAAAGAGTTAATTTGTTTGGTAAAAGTTTCCGGCAAAGTTCTTTTCTATTACTTTATAGGGATTCACGCCCTGGCATCAAAAATGAGTCTTTTCCAGTCACATGTCATACTAGTTAATGATTAACCAGCACGCTAAGTAAAAATAAGGGCTGTTGATTGCAAGAACGATATCTTACTAACGAGAAATAGCTTTTCTTTTAACTGAAATGGCCCAAAATTTGATTTCTCTGAACAATTCAACTTAAAATGAGAAAAAAACATCATTTTGACAACCACTCGTCATATAATTAGTTTTGACAAATGCGAGTATCTCGAGCGACGGGCTAAGCAAAATATCCACGCAATTCTAGAAAATAACAAAGGCATTCGCAGAAAGTCTGATTGTGTTGATTAGCTAGGTAAATTTACGGTATTTAACTGAAAGGAAGTTTTCTCGCAAAGAGGTGCGAAGATAACAAGACAAGTTAAGCGATTATTCTTGAAACGAACAAGTTCACAGCTAGAATAATCAATGACATCGCTAATTCGAAAATGTTTCGTTCTCGCTCTGAAGCAAACACGACAGTGAAAAGAAACAACATAGTAACAACTGGAGTAAACCAGTTTATTTAAGTCGACTGTGCATTTTAGGGGGCCCCTGACACTGAACAAAGTTCACTGAATCTAGTAAACACAAGAACAGTACACTGAACAGCAGACGAAAAAAAATGCCGGTAGAACTGAACATCGTCGTAACTAAACATTTTGATTACTTAGCGATATGTGAAAGAGAAATACCAACATTAACTGAATAAAACATGATTGTTCAACACTTACTGAGACCTTTAAGTTGTCTTCCTGTCAGGTCCATTCGCTCCTCAGCAAAGTCACAAGCGATACCTTTCCATCGATCACCTGAATCGCTCATCCACTGACCGCGCGCACATCGCAAAGACGGCCTGAAAGTCAAAGTCCTCATCCTGTCACTAAAACAACAATAATAAACAAAATAATAGTGACATGTTGTCGCCGAAACGTCATGTTTTAATCTCGCTCCTTTCTTTTTATTTTGAAATAATGGCAACCACCTGACACAAGGTACCCCATGCACCGAAGGTCCCTTATGTAGGGGGGATGACTTTTGCACTCAGTACGATAACTTGTCGCTCACGACAAGACAGTGAGGGAGGTGAACTGTCGACCCCTAAGCCGAATATTAAGACAGCCCCTTTCGCCACTAGCGCTCACATCCAACTTCAAGACATAACGTACATCCATATATAACATGGACAGGTGTCTTCCACGTGGTACGTGTTGAGGTTTGCATTTCAGGAGCATGCGTACTGCTAAAACTCATATAACGAATAGATAAATACCTCGTTGTTTATTTCAACAAAATGATCAGGCAATGATCAAAAATATGAAAAGCTAGGGGGAAAAAACACACTTGTGATTAGTCTATAAAGTCACTTAACGACAAGGGAATCTTTTCACTATATTAATTTTGTTTAAAAAAAAAACGCTCAATGTTTGTGATTGTTCATTCTACCCAAGCCTTGGCATCCGTACAGATCGACGTTGTAGTTCATTTTTTTTTTTATCTCAGTTAACCCTTTAACCTCTAATATCAGAGACAAAATTCTCCTATCTTGTCCCGTTACTTTTCTTATAAAAGTACTGTGGAGAAGTTATTAAAATATCAAGAAAATTCACCTTGGGCGATCATATCCTTAATTCTCATAACTTTATGGGTTGAATAAGCATGGATATTACAAGGAGAAATTTGATGCTGATCACTGTTAGGGCTTAAAAGGTTAAGGTGGTCTTTCACCCAAAGAGTTAATTTGTTTGGTAAAAGTTTCCGGCAAAGTTCTTTTCTATTACTTTATAGGGATTCACGCCCTGGCATCAAAAATGAGTCTTTTCCAGTCACATGTCATACTAGTTAATGATTAACCAGCACGCTAAGTAAAAATAAGGGCTGTTGATTGCAAGAACGATATCTTACTAACGAGAAATAGCTTTTCTTTTAACTGAAATGGCCCAAAATTTGATTTCTCTGAACAATTCAACTTAAAATGAGAAAAAAACATCATTTTGACAACCACTCGTCATATAATTAGTTTTGACAAATGCGAGTATCTCGAGCGACGGGCTAAGCAAAATATCCACGCAATTCTAGAAAATAACAAAGGCATTCGCAGAAAGTCTGATTGTGTTGATTAGCTAGGTAAATTTACGGTATTTAACTGAAAGGAAGTTTTCTCGCAAAGAGGTGCGAAGATAACAAGACAAGTTAAGCGATTATTCTTGAAACGAACAAGTTCACAGCTAGAATAATCAATGACATCGCTAATTCGAAAATGTTTCGTTCTCGCTCTGAAGCAAACACGACAGTGAAAAGAAACAACATAGTAACAACTGGAGTAAACCAGTTTATTTAAGTCGACTGTGCATTTTAGGGGGCCCCTGACACTGAACAAAGTTCACTGAATCTAGTAAACACAAGAACAGTACACTGAACAGCAGACGAAAAAAAATGCCGGTAGAACTGAACATCGTCGTAACTAAACATTTTGATTACTTAGCGATATGTGAAAGAGAAATACCAACATTAACTGAATAAAACATGATTGTTCAACACTTACTGAGACCTTTAAGTTGTCTTCCTGTCAGGTCCATTCGCTCCTCAGCAAAGTCACAAGCGATACCTTTCCATCGATCACCTGAATCGCTCATCCACTGACCGCGCGCACATCGCAAAGACGGCCTGAAAGTCAAAGTCCTCATCCTGTCACTAAAACAACAATAATAAACAAAATAATAGTGACATGTTGTCGCCGAAACGTCATGTTTTAATCTCGCTCCTTTCTTTTTATTTTGAAATAATGGCAACCACCTGACACAAGGTACCCCATGCACCGAAGGTCCCTTATGTAGGGGGGATGACTTTTGCACTCAGTACGATAACTTGTCGCTCACGACAAGACAGTGAGGGAGGTGAACTGTCGACCCCTAAGCCGAATATTAAGACAGCCCCTTTCGCCACTAGCGCTCACATCCAACTTCAAGACATAACGTACATCCATATATAACATGGACAGGTGTCTTCCACGTGGTACGTGTTGAGGTTTGCATTTCAGGAGCATGCGTACTGCTAAAACTCATATAACGAATAGATAAATACCTCGTTGTTTATTTCAACAAAATGATCAGGCAATGATCAAAAATATGAAAAGCTAGGGGGAAAAAACACACTTGTGATTAGTCTATAAAGTCACTTAACGACAAGGGAATCTTTTCACTATATTAATTTTGTTTAAAAAAAAAACGCTCAATGTTTGTGATTGTTCATTCTACCCAAGCCTTGGCATCCGTACAGATCGACGTTGTAGTTCATTTTTTTTTTTATCTCAGTTAACCCTTTAACCTCTAATATCAGAGACAAAATTCTCCTATCTTGTCCCGTTACTTTTCTTATAAAAGTACTGTGGAGAAGTTATTAAAATATCAAGAAAATTCACCTTGGGCGATCATATCCTTAATTCTCATAACTTTATGGGTTGAATAAGCATGGATATTACAAGGAGAAATTTGATGCTGATCACTGTTAGGGCTTAAAAGGTTAAGGTGGTCTTTCACCCAAAGAGTTAATTTGTTTGGTAAAAGTTTCCGGCAAAGTTCTTTTCTATTACTTTATAGGGATTCACGCCCTGGCATCAAAAATGAGTCTTTTCCAGTCACATGTCATACTAGTTAATGATTAACCAGCACGCTAAGTAAAAATAAGGGCTGTTGATTGCAAGAACGATATCTTACTAACGAGAAATAGCTTTTCTTTTAACTGAAATGGCCCAAAATTTGATTTCTCTGAACAATTCAACTTAAAATGAGAAAAAAACATCATTTTGACAACCACTCGTCATATAATTAGTTTTGACAAATGCGAGTATCTCGAGCGACGGGCTAAGCAAAATATCCACGCAATTCTAGAAAATAACAAAGGCATTCGCAGAAAGTCTGATTGTGTTGATTAGCTAGGTAAATTTACGGTATTTAACTGAAAGGAAGTTTTCTCGCAAAGAGGTGCGAAGATAACAAGACAAGTTAAGCGATTATTCTTGAAACGAACAAGTTCACAGCTAGAATAATCAATGACATCGCTAATTCGAAAATGTTTCGTTCTCGCTCTGAAGCAAACACGACAGTGAAAAGAAACAACATAGTAACAACTGGAGTAAACCAGTTTATTTAAGTCGACTGTGCATTTTAGGGGGCCCCTGACACTGAACAAAGTTCACTGAATCTAGTAAACACAAGAACAGTACACTGAACAGCAGACGAAAAAAAATGCCGGTAGAACTGAACATCGTCGTAACTAAACATTTTGATTACTTAGCGATATGTGAAAGAGAAATACCAACATTAACTGAATAAAACATGATTGTTCAACACTTACTGAGACCTTTAAGTTGTCTTCCTGTCAGGTCCATTCGCTCCTCAGCAAAGTCACAAGCGATACCTTTCCATCGATCACCTGAATCGCTCATCCACTGACCGCGCGCACATCGCAAAGACGGCCTGAAAGTCAAAGTCCTCATCCTGTCACTAAAACAACAATAATAAACAAAATAATAGTGACATGTTGTCGCCGAAACGTCATGTTTTAATCTCGCTCCTTTCTTTTTATTTTGAAATAATGGCAACCACCTGACACAAGGTACCCCATGCACCGAAGGTCCCTTATGTAGGGGGGATGACTTTTGCACTCAGTACGATAACTTGTCGCTCACGACAAGACAGTGAGGGAGGTGAACTGTCGACCCCTAAGCCGAATATTAAGACAGCCCCTTTCGCCACTAGCGCTCACATCCAACTTCAAGACATAACGTACATCCATATATAACATGGACAGGTGTCTTCCACGTGGTACGTGTTGAGGTTTGCATTTCAGGAGCATGCGTACTGCTAAAACTCATATAACGAATAGATAAATACCTCGTTGTTTATTTCAACAAAATGATCAGGCAATGATCAAAAATATGAAAAGCTAGGGGGAAAAAACACACTTGTGATTAGTCTATAAAGTCACTTAACGACAAGGGAATCTTTTCACTATATTAATTTTGTTTAAAAAAAAAACGCTCAATGTTTGTGATTGTTCATTCTACCCAAGCCTTGGCATCCGTACAGATCGACGTTGTAGTTCATTTTTTTTTTTATCTCAGTTAACCCTTTAACCTCTAATATCAGAGACAAAATTCTCCTATCTTGTCCCGTTACTTTTC
This sequence comes from Pavona decussata, assembly GCF_977016875.1. Classification (NCBI taxonomy): domain Eukaryota; kingdom Metazoa; phylum Cnidaria; class Anthozoa; order Scleractinia; family Agariciidae; genus Pavona; species Pavona decussata. Next base: position 6,882 of record NW_028146098.1, read on the forward strand.
TTATAAAAGTACTGTGGAGAAGTTATTAAAATATCAAGAAAATTCACCTTGGGCGATCATATCCTTAATTCTCATAACTTTATGGGTTGAATAAGCATGGATATTACAAGGAGAAATTTGATGCTGATCACTGTTAGGGCTTAAAAGGTTAAGGTGGTCTTTCACCCAAAGAGTTAATTTGTTTGGTAAAAGTTTCCGGCAAAGTTCTTTTCTATTACTTTATAGGGATTCACGCCCTGGCATCAAAAATGAGTCTTTTCCAGTCACATGTCATACTAGTTAATGATTAACCAGCACGCTAAGTAAAAATAAGGGCTGTTGATTGCAAGAACGATATCTTACTAACGAGAAATAGCTTTTCTTTTAACTGAAATGGCCCAAAATTTGATTTCTCTGAACAATTCAACTTAAAATGAGAAAAAAACATCATTTTGACAACCACTCGTCATATAATTAGTTTTGACAAATGCGAGTATCTCGAGCGACGGGCTAAGCAAAATATCCACGCAATTCTAGAAAATAACAAAGGCATTCGCAGAAAGTCTGATTGTGTTGATTAGCTAGGTAAATTTACGGTATTTAACTGAAAGGAAGTTTTCTCGCAAAGAGGTGCGAAGATAACAAGACAAGTTAAGCGATTATTCTTGAAACGAACAAGTTCACAGCTAGAATAATCAATGACATCGCTAATTCGAAAATGTTTCGTTCTCGCTCTGAAGCAAACACGACAGTGAAAAGAAACAACATAGTAACAACTGGAGTAAACCAGTTTATTTAAGTCGACTGTGCATTTTAGGGGGCCCCTGACACTGAACAAAGTTCACTGAATCTAGTAAACACAAGAACAGTACACTGAACAGCAGACGAAAAAAAATGCCGGTAGAACTGAACATCGTCGTAACTAAACATTTTGATTACTTAGCGATATGTGAAAGAGAAATACCAACATTAACTGAATAAAACATGATTGTTCAACACTTACTGAGACCTTTAAGTTGTCTTCCTGTCAGGTCCATTCGCTCCTCAGCAAAGTCACAAGCGATACCTTTCCATCGATCACCTGAATCGCTCATCCACTGACCGCGCGCACATCGCAAAGACGGCCTGAAAGTCAAAGTCCTCATCCTGTCACTAAAACAACAATAATAAACAAAATAATAGTGACATGTTGTCGCCGAAACGTCATGTTTTAATCTCGCTCCTTTCTTTTTATTTTGAAATAATGGCAACCACCTGACACAAGGTACCCCATGCACCGAAGGTCCCTTATGTAGGGGGGATGACTTTTGCACTCAGTACGATAACTTGTCGCTCACGACAAGACAGTGAGGGAGGTGAACTGTCGACCCCTAAGCCGAATATTAAGACAGCCCCTTTCGCCACTAGCGCTCACATCCAACTTCAAGACATAACGTACATCCATATATAACATGGACAGGTGTCTTCCACGTGGTACGTGTTGAGGTTTGCATTTCAGGAGCATGCGTACTGCTAAAACTCATATAACGAATAGATAAATACCTCGTTGTTTATTTCAACAAAATGATCAGGCAATGATCAAAAATATGAAAAGCTAGGGGGAAAAAACACACTTGTGATTAGTCTATAAAGTCACTTAACGACAAGGGAATCTTTTCACTATATTAATTTTGTTTAAAAAAAAAACGCTCAATGTTTGTGATTGTTCATTCTACCCAAGCCTTGGCATCCGTACAGATCGACGTTGTAGTTCATTTTTTTTTTTATCTCAGTTAACCCTTTAACCTCTAATATCAGAGACAAAATTCTCCTATCTTGTCCCGTTACTTTTCTTATAAAAGTACTGTGGAGAAGTTATTAAAATATCAAGAAAATTCACCTTGGGCGATCATATCCTTAATTCTCATAACTTTATGGGTTGAATAAGCATGGATATTACAAGGAGAAATTTGATGCTGATCACTGTTAGGGCTTAAAAGGTTAAGGTGGTCTTTCACCCAAAGAGTTAATTTGTTTGGTAAAAGTTTCCGGCAAAGTTCTTTTCTATTACTTTATAGGGATTCACGCCCTGGCATCAAAAATGAGTCTTTTCCAGTCACATGTCATACTAGTTAATGATTAACCAGCACGCTAAGTAAAAATAAGGGCTGTTGATTGCAAGAACGATATCTTACTAACGAGAAATAGCTTTTCTTTTAACTGAAATGGCCCAAAATTTGATTTCTCTGAACAATTCAACTTAAAATGAGAAAAAAACATCATTTTGACAACCACTCGTCATATAATTAGTTTTGACAAATGCGAGTATCTCGAGCGACGGGCTAAGCAAAATATCCACGCAATTCTAGAAAATAACAAAGGCATTCGCAGAAAGTCTGATTGTGTTGATTAGCTAGGTAAATTTACGGTATTTAACTGAAAGGAAGTTTTCTCGCAAAGAGGTGCGAAGATAACAAGACAAGTTAAGCGATTATTCTTGAAACGAACAAGTTCACAGCTAGAATAATCAATGACATCGCTAATTCGAAAATGTTTCGTTCTCGCTCTGAAGCAAACACGACAGTGAAAAGAAACAACATAGTAACAACTGGAGTAAACCAGTTTATTTAAGTCGACTGTGCATTTTAGGGAGCCCCTGACACTGAACAAAGTTCACTGAATCTAGTAAACACAAGAACAGTACACTGAACAGCAGACGAAAAAAAATGCCGGTAGAACTGAACATCGTCGTAACTAAACATTTTGATTACTTAGCGATATGTGAAAGAGAAATACCAACATTAACTGAATAAAACATGATTGTTCAACACTTACTGAGACCTTTAAGTTGTCTTCCTGTCAGGTCCATTCGCTCCTCAGCAAAGTCACAAGCGATACCTTTCCATCGATCACCTGAATCGCTCATCCACTGACCGCGCGCACATCGCAAAGACGGCCTGAAAGTCAAAGTCCTCATCCTGTCACTAAAACAACAATAATAAACAAAATAATAGTGACATGTTGTCGCCGAAACGTCATGTTTTAATCTCGCTCCTTTCTTTTTATTTTGAAATAATGGCAACCACCTGACACAAGGTACCCCATGCACCGAAGGTCCCTTATGTAGGGGGGATGACTTTTGCACTCAGTACGATAACTTGTCGCTCACGACAAGACAGTGAGGGAGGTGAACTGTCGACCCCTAAGCCGAATATTAAGACAGCCCCTTTCGCCACTAGCGCTCACATCCAACTTCAAGACATAACGTACATCCATATATAACATGGACAGGTGTCTTCCACGTGGTACGTGTTGAGGTTTGCATTTCAGGAGCATGCGTACTGCTAAAACTCATATAACGAATAGATAAATACCTCGTTGTTTATTTCAACAAAATGATCAGGCAATGATCAAAAATATGAAAAGCTAGGGGGAAAAAACACACTTGTGATTAGTCTATAAAGTCACTTAACGACAAGGGAATCTTTTCACTATATTAATTTTGTTTAAAAAAAAAACGCTCAATGTTTGTGATTGTTCATTCTACCCAAGCCTTGGCATCCGTACAGATCGACGTTGTAGTTCATTTTTTTTTTTATCTCAGTTAACCCTTTAACCTCTAATATCAGAGACAAAATTCTCCTATCTTGTCCCGTTACTTTTCTTATAAAAGTACTGTGGAGAAGTTATTAAAATATCAAGAAAATTCACCTTGGGCGATCATATCCTTAATTCTCATAACTTTATGGGTTGAATAAGCATGGATATTACAAGGAGAAATTTGATGCTGATCACTGTTAGGGCTTAAAAGGTTAAGGTGGTCTTTCACCCAAAGAGTTAATTTGTTTGGTAAAAGTTTCCGGCAAAGTTCTTTTCTATTACTTTATAGGGATTCACGCCCTGGCATCAAAAATGAGTCTTTTTCCAGTCACATGTCATACTAGTTAATGATTAACCAGCACGCTAAGTAAAAATAAGGGCTGTTGATTGCAAGAACGATATCTTACTAACGAGAAATAGCTTTTCTTTTAACTGAAATGGCCCAAAATTTGATTTCTCTGAACAATTCAACTTAAAATGAGAAAAAAACATCATTTTGACAACCACTCGTCATATAATTAGTTTTGACAAATGCGAGTATCTCGAGCGACGGGCTAAGCAAAATATCCACGCAATTCTAGAAAATAACAAAGGCATTCGCAGAAAGTCTGATTGTGTTGATTAGCTAGGTAAATTTACGGTATTTAACTGAAAGGAAGTTTTCTCGCAAAGAGGTGCGAAGATAACAAGACAAGTTAAGCGATTATTCTTGAAACGAACAAGTTCACAGCTAGAATAATCAATGACATCGCTAATTCGAAAATGTTTCGTTCTCGCTCTGAAGCAAACACGACAGTGAAAAGAAACAACATAGTAACAACTGGAGTAAACCAGTTTATTTAAGTCGACTGTGCATTTTAGGGGGCCCCTGACACTGAACAAAGTTCACTGAATCTAGTAAACACAAGAACAGTACACTGAACAGCAGACGAAAAAAAATGCCGGTAGAACTGAACATCGTCGTAACTAAACATTTTGATTACTTAGCGATATGTGAAAGAGAAATACCAACATTAACTGAATAAAACATGATTGTTCAACACTTACTGAGACCTTTAAGTTGTCTTCCTGTCAGGTCCATTCGCTCCTCAGCAAAGTCACAAGCGATACCTTTCCATCGATCACCTGAATCGCTCATCCACTGACCGCGCGCACATCGCAAAGACGGCCTGAAAGTCAAAGTCCTCATCCTGTCACTAAAACAACAATAATAAACAAAATAATAGTGACATGTTGTCGCCGAAACGTCATGTTTTAATCTCGCTCCTTTCTTTTTATTTTGAAATAATGGCAACCACCTGACACAAGGTACCCCATGCACCGAAGGTCCCTTATGTAGGGGGGATGACTTTTGCACTCAGTACGATAACTTGTCGCTCACGACAAGACAGTGAGGGAGGTGAACTGTCGACCCCTAAGCCGAATATTAAGACAGCCCCTTTCGCCACTAGCGCTCACATCCAACTTCAAGACATAACGTACATCCATATATAACATGGACAGGTGTCTTCCACGTGGTACGTGTTGAGGTTTGCATTTCAGGAGCATGCGTACTGCTAAAACTCATATAACGAATAGATAAATACCTCGTTGTTTATTTCAACAAAATGATCAGGCAATGATCAAAAATATGAAAAGCTAGGGGGAAAAAAACACTTGTGATTAGTCTATAAAGTCACTTAACGACAAGGGAATCTTTTCACTATATTAATTTTGTTTAAAAAAAAAACGCTCAATGTTTGTGATTGTTCATTCTACCCAAGCCTTGGCATCCGTACAGATCGACGTTGTAGTTCATTTTTTTTTTTATCTCAGTTAACCCTTTAACCTCTAATATCAGAGACAAAATTCTCCTATCTTGTCCCGTTACTTTTCTTATAAAAGTACTGTGGAGAAGTTATTAAAATATCAAGAAAATTCACCTTGGGCGATCATATCCTTAATTCTCATAACTTTATGGGTTGAATAAGCATGGATATTACAAGGAGAAATTTGATGCTGATCACTGTTAGGGCTTAAAAGGTTAAGGTGGTCTTTCACCCAAAGAGTTAATTTGTTTGGTAAAAGTTTCCGGCAAAGTTCTTTTCTATTACTTTATAGGGATTCACGCCCTGGCATCAAAAATGAGTCTTTTCCAGTCACATGTCATACTAGTTAATGATTAACCAGCACGCTAAGTAAAAATAAGGGCTGTTGATTGCAAGAACGATATCTTACTAACGAGAAATAGCTTTTCTTTTAACTGAAATGGCCCAAAATTTGATTTCTCTGAACAATTCAACTTAAAATGAGAAAAAAACATCATTTTGACAACCACTCGTCATATAATTAGTTTTGACAAATGCGAGTATCTCGAGCGACGGGCTAAGCAAAATATCCACGCAATTCTAGAAAATAACAAAGGCATTCGCAGAAAGTCTGATTGTGTTGATTAGCTAGGTAAATTTACGGTATTTAACTGAAAGGAAGTTTTCTCGCAAAGAGGTGCGAAGATAACTAAAGACAAGTTAAGCGATTATTCTTGAAACGAACAAGTTCACAGCTAGAATAATCAATGACATCGCTAATTCGAAAATGTTTCGTTCTCGCTCTGAAGCAAACACGACAGTGAAAAGAAACAACATAGTAACAACTGGAGTAAACCAGTTTATTTAAGTCGACTGTACATTTTAGGGGGCCCCTGACACTGAACAAAGTTCACTGAATCTAGTAAACACAAGAACAGTACACTGAACAGCAGACGAAAAAAAATGCCGGTAGAACTGAACATCGTCGTAACTAAACATTTTGATTACTTAGCGATATGTGAAAGAGAAATACCAACATTAACTGAATAAAACATGATTGTTCAACACTTACTGAGACCTTTAAGTTGTCTTCCTGTCAGGTCCATTCGCTCCTCAGGAAAGTCACAAGCGATACCGTTCCATCGATCACCTGAATCGCTCATCCACTGACCGCGCGCACATCGCAAAGACGGCCTGAAAGTCAATGTCCTCATCCTGTCACTAAAACAACAATAATAAACAAAATAATAGTGACATGTTGTCGCCGAAACGTCATGTTTTAATCTCGCTCCTTTCTTTTTATTTTGAAATAATGGCAACCACCTGACACAAGGTACCCCATGCACCGAAGGTCCCTTATGTAGGGGGGATGACTTTTGCACTCAGTACGATAACTTGTCGCTCACGACAAGACAGTGAGGGAGGTGAACTGTCGACCCCTAAGCCGAATATTAAGACAGCCCCTTTCGCCACTAGCGCTCACATCCAACTTCAAGACATAACGTACATCCATATATAACATGGACAGGTGTCTTCCACGTGGTACGTGTTGAGGTTTGCATTTCAGGAGCATGCGTACTGCTAAAACTCATATAACGAATAGATAAATACCTCGTTGTTTATTTCAACAAAATGATCAGGCAATGATCAAAAATATGAAAAGCTAGGGGGAAAAAACACACTTGTGATTAGTCTATAAAGTCACTTAACGACAAGGGAATCTTTTCACTATATTAATTTTGTTTAAAAAAAAAACGCTCAATGTTTGTGATTGTTCATTCTACCCAAGCCTTGGCATCCGTACAGATCGACGTTGTAGTTCATTTTTTTTTTTATCTCAGTTAACCCTTTAACCTCTAATATCAGAGACAAAATTCTCCTATCTTGTCCCGTTACTTTTCTTATAAAAGTACTGTGGAGAAGTTATTAAAATATCAAGAAAATTCACCTTGGGCGATCATATCCTTAATTCTCATAACTTTATGGGTTGAATAAGCATGGATATTACAAGGAGAAATTTGATGCTGATCACTGTTAGGGCTTAAAAGGTTAAGGTGGTCTTTCACCCAAAGAGTTAATTTGTTTGGTAAAAGTTTCCGGCAAAGTTCTTTTCTATTACTTTATAGGGATTCACGCCCTGGCATCAAAAATGAGTCTTTTCCAGTCACATGTCATACTAGTTAATGATTAACCAGCACGCTAAGTAAAAATAAGGGCTGTTGATTGCAAGAACGATATCTTACTAACGAGAAATAGCTTTTCTTTTAACTGAAATGGCCCAAAATTTGATTTCTCTGAACAATTCAACTTAAAATGAGAAAAAAACATCATTTTGACAACCACTCGTCATATAATTAGTTTTGACAAATGCGAGTATCTCGAGCGACGGGCTAAGCAAAATATCCACGCAATTCTAGAAAATAACAAAGGCATTCGCAGAAAGTCTGATTGTGTTGATTAGCTAGGTAAATTTACGGTATTTAACTGAAAGGAAGTTTTCTCGCAAAGAGGTGCGAAGATAACTAAAGACAAGTTAAGCGATTATTCTTGAAACGAACAAGTTCACAGCTAGAATAATCAATGACATCGCTAATTCGAAAATGTTTCGTTCTCGCTCTGAAGCAAACACGACAGTGAAAAGAAACAACATAGTAACAACTGGAGTAAACCAGTTTATTTAAGTCGACTGTACATTTTAGGGGGCCCCTGACACTGAACAAAGTTCACTGAATCTAGTAAACACAAGAACAGTACACTGAACAGCAGACGAAAAAAAATGCCGGTAGAACTGAACATCGTCGTAACTAAACATTTTGATTACTTAGCGATATGTGAAAGAGAAATACCAACATTAACTGAATAAAACATGATTGTTCAACACTTACTGAGACCTTTAAGTTGTCTTCCTGTCAGGTCCATTCGCTCCTCAGGAAAGTCACAAGCGATACCGTTCCATCGATCACCTGAATCGCTCATCCACTGACCGCGCGCACATCGCAAAGACGGCCTGAAAGTCAATGTCCTCATCCTGTCACTAAAACAACAATAATAAACAAAATAATAGTGACATGTTGTCGCCGAAACGTCATGTTTTAATCTCGCTCCTTTCTTTTTATTTTGAAATAATGGCAACCACCTGACACAAGGTACCCCATGCACCGAAGGTCCCTTATGTAGGGGGGATGACTTTTGCACTCAGTACGATAACTTGTCGCTCACGACAAGACAGTGAGGGAGGTGAACTGTCGACCCCTAAGCCGAATATTAAGACAGCCCCTTTCGCCACTAGCGCTCACATCCAACTTCAAGACATAACGTACATCCATATATAACATGGACAGGTGTCTTCCACGTGGTACGTGTTGAGGTTTGCATTTCAGGAGCATGCGTACTGCTAAAACTCATATAACGAATAGATAAATACCTCGTTGTTTATTTCAACAAAATGATCAGGCAATGATCAAAAATATGAAAAGCTAGGGGGAAAAAACACACTTGTGATTAGTCTATAAAGTCACTTAACGACAAGGGAATCTTTTCACTATATTAATTTTGTTTAAAAAAAAAACGCTCAATGTTTGTGATTGTTCATTCTACCCAAGCCTTGGCATCCGTACAGATCGACGTTGTAGTTCATTTTTTTTTTTATCTCAGTTAACCCTTTAACCTCTAATATCAGAGACAAAATTCTCCTATCTTGTCCCGTTACTTTTCTTATAAAAGTACTGTGGAGAAGTTATTAAAATATCAAGAAAATTCACCTTGGGCGATCATATCCTTAATTCTCATAACTTTATGGGTTGAATAAGCATGGATATTACAAGGAGAAATTTGATGCTGATCACTGTTAGGGCTTAAAAGGTTAAGGTGGTCTTTCACCCAAAGAGTTAATTTGTTTGGTAAAAGTTTCCGGCAAAGTTCTTTTCTATTACTTTATAGGGATTCACGCCCTGGCATCAAAAATGAGTCTTTTCCAGTCACATGTCATACTAGTTAATGATTAACCAGCACGCTAAGTAAAAATAAGGGCTGTTGATTGCAAGAACGATATCTTACTAACGAGAAATAGCTTTTCTTTTAACTGAAATGGCCCAAAATTTGATTTCTCTGAACAATTCAACTTAAAATGAGAAAAAAACATCATTTTGACAACCACTCGTCATATAATTAGTTTTGACAAATGCGAGTATCTCGAGCGACGGGCTAAGCAAAATATCCACGCAATTCTAGAAAATAACAAAGGCATTCGCAGAAAGTCTGATTGTGTTGATTAGCTAGGTAAATTTACGGTATTTAACTGAAAGGAAGTTTTCTCGCAAAGAGGTGCGAAGATAACTAAAGACAAGTTAAGCGATTATTCTTGAAACGAACAAGTTCACAGCTAGAATAATCAATGACATCGCTAATTCGAAAATGTTTCGTTCTCGCTCTGAAGCAAACACGACAGTGAAAAGAAACAACATAGTAACAACTGGAGTAAACCAGTTTATTTAAGTCGACTGTACATTTTAGGGGGCCCCTGACACTGAACAAAGTTCACTGAATCTAGTAAACACAAGAACAGTACACTGAACAGCAGACGAAAAAAAATGCCGGTAGAACTGAACATCGTCGTAACTAAACATTTTGATTACTTAGCGATATGTGAAAGAGAAATACCAACATTAACTGAATAAAACATGATTGTTCAACACTTACTGAGACCTTTAAGTTGTCTTCCTGTCAGGTCCATTCGCTCCTCAGGAAAGTCACAAGCGATACCGTTCCATCGATCACCTGAATCGCTCATCCACTGACCGCGCGCACATCGCAAAGACGGCCTGAAAGTCAATGTCCTCATCCTGTCACTAAAACAACAATAATAAACAAAATAATAGTGACATGTTGTCGCCGAAACGTCATGTTTTAATCTCGCTCCTTTCTTTTTATTTTGAAATAATGGCAACCACCTGACACAAGGTACCCCATGCACCGAAGGTCCCTTATGTAGGGGGGATGACTTTTGCACTCAGTACGATAACTTGTCGCTCACGACAAGACAGTGAGGGAGGTGAACTGTCGACCCCTAAGCCGAATATTAAGACAGCCCCTTTCGCCACTAGCGCTCACATCCAACTTCAAGACATAACGTACATCCATATATAACATGGACAGGTGTCTTCCACGTGGTACGTGTTGAGGTTTGCATTTCAGGAGCATGCGTACTGCTAAAACTCATATAACGAATAGATAAATACCTCGTTGTTTATTTCAACAAAATGATCAGGCAATGATCAAAAATATGAAAAGCTAGGGGGAAAAAACACACTTGTGATTAGTCTATAAAGTCACTTAACGACAAGGGAATCTTTTCACTATATTAATTTTGTTTAAAAAAAAAACGCTCAATGTTTGTGATTGTTCATTCTACCCAAGCCTTGGCATCCGTACAGATCGACGTTGTAGTTCATTTTTTTTTTTTATCTCAGTTAACCCTTTAACCTCTAATATCAGAGACAAAATTCTCCTATCTTGTCCCGTTACTTTTCTTATAAAAGTACTGTGGAGAAGTTATTAAAATATCAAGAAAATTCACCTTGGGCGATCATATCCTTAATTCTCATAACTTTATGGGTTGAATAAGCATGGATATTACAAGGAGAAATTTGATGCTGATCACTGTTAGGGCTTAAAAGGTTAAGGTGGTCTTTCACCCAAAGAGTTAATTTGTTTGGTAAAAGTTTCCGGCAAAGTTCTTTTCTATTACTTTATAGGGATTCACGCCCTGGCATCAAAAATGAGTCTTTTCCAGTCACATGTCATACTAGTTAATGATTAACCAGCACGCTAAGTAAAAATAAGGGCTGTTGATTGCAAGAACGATATCTTACTAACGAGAAATAGCTTTTCTTTTAACTGAAATGGCCCAAAATTTGATTTCTCTGAACAATTCAACTTAAAATGAGAAAAAAACATCATTTTGACAACCACTCGTCATATAATTAGTTTTGACAAATGCGAGTATCTCGAGCGACGGGCTAAGCAAAATATCCACGCAATTCTAGAAAATAACAAAGGCATTCGCAGAAAGTCTGATTGTGTTGATTAGCTAGGTAAATTTACGGTATTTAACTGAAAGGAAGTTTTCTCGCAAAGAGGTGCGAAGATAACTAAAGACAAGTTAAGCGATTATTCTTGAAACGAACAAGTTCACAGCTAGAATAATCAATGACATCGCTAATTCGAAAATGTTTCGTTCTCGCTCTGAAGCAAACACGACAGTGAAAAGAAACAACATAGTAACAACTGGAGTAAACCAGTTTATTTAAGTCGACTGTACATTTTAGGGGGCCCCTGACACTGAACAAAGTTCACTGAATCTAGTAAACACAAGAACAGTACACTGAACAGCAGACGAAAAAAAATGCCGGTAGAACTGAACATCGTCGTAACTAAACATTTTGATTACTTAGCGATATGTGAAAGAGAAATACCAACATTAACTGAATAAAACATGATTGTTCAACACTTACTGAGACCTTTAAGTTGTCTTCCTGTCAGGTCCATTCGCTCCTCAGGAAAGTCACAAGCGATACCGTTCCATCGATCACCTGAATCGCTCATCCACTGACCGCGCGCACATCGCAAAGACGGCCTGAAAGTCAATGTCCTCATCCTGTCACTAAAACAACAATAATAAACAAAATAATAGTGACATGTTGTCGCCGAAACGTCATGTTTTAATCTCGCTCCTTTCTTTTTATTTTGAAATAATGGCAACCACCTGACACAAGGTACCCCATGCACCGAAGGTCCCTTATGTAGGGGGGATGACTTTTGCACTCAGTACGATAACTTGTCGCTCACGACAAGACAGTGAGGGAGGTGAACTGTCGACCCCTAAGCCGAATATTAAGACAGCCCCTTTCGCCACTAGCGCTCACATCCAACTTCAAGACATAACGTACATCCATATATAACATGGACAGGTGTCTTCCACGTGGTACGTGTTGAGGTTTGCATTTCAGGAGCATGCGTACTGCTAAAACTCATATAACGAATAGATAAATACCTCGTTGTTTATTTCAACAAAATGATCAGGCAATGATCAAAAATATGAAAAGCTAGGGGGAAAAAACACACTTGTGATTAGTCTATAAAGTCACTTAACGACAAGGGAATCTTTTCACTATATTAATTTTGTTTAAAAAAAAAACGCTCAATGTTTGTGATTGTTCATTCTACCCAAGCCTTGGCATCCGTACAGATCGACGTTGTAGTTCATTTTTTTTTTTATCTCAGTTAACCCTTTAACCTCTAATATCAGAGACAAAATTCTCCTATCTTGTCCCGTTACTTTTCTTATAAAAGTACTGTGGAGAAGTTATTAAAATATCAAGAAAATTCACCTTGGGCGATCATATCCTTAATTCTCATAACTTTATGGGTTGAATAAGCATGGATATTACAAGGAGAAATTTGATGCTGATCACTGTTAGGGCTTAAAAGGTTAAGGTGGTCTTTCACCCAAAGAGTTAATTTGTTTGGTAAAAGTTTCCGGCAAAGTTCTTTTCTATTACTTTATAGGGATTCACGCCCTGGCATCAAAAATGAGTCTTTTCCAGTCACATGTCGTACTAGTTAATGATTAACCAGCACGCTAAGTAAAAATAAGGGCTGTTGATTGCAAGAACGATATCTTACTAACGAGAAATAGCTTTTCTTTTAACTGAAATGGCCCAAAATTTGATTTCTCTGAACAATTCAACTTAAAATGAGAAAAAAACATCATTTTGACAACCACTCGTCATATAATTAGTTTTGACAAATGCGAGTATCTCGAGCGACGGGCTAAGCAAAATATCCACGCAATTCTAGAAAATAACAAAGGCATTCGCAGAAAGTCTGATTGTGTTGATTAGCTAGGTAAATTTACGGTATTTAACTGAAAGGAAGTTTTCTCGCAAAGAGGTGCGAAGATAACTAAAGACAAGTTAAGCGATTATTCTTGAAACGAACAAGTTCACAGCTAGAATAATCAATGACATCGCTAATTCGAAAATGTTTCGTTCTCGCTCTGAAGCAAACACGACAGTGAAAAGAAACAACATAGTAACAACTGGAGTAAACCAGTTTATTTAAGTCGACTGTACATTTTAGGGGGCCCCTGACACTGAACAAAGTTCACTGAATCTAGTAAACACAAGAACAGTACACTGAACAGCAGACGAAAAAAAATGCCGGTAGAACTGAACATCGTCGTAACTAAACATTTTGATTACTTAGCGATATGTGAAAGAGAAATACCAACATTAACTGAATAAAACATGATTGTTCAACACTTACTGAGACCTTTAAGTTGTCTTCCTGTCAGGTCCATTCGCTCCTCAGGAAAGTCACAAGCGATACCGTTCCATCGATCACCTGAATCGCTCATCCACTGACCGCGCGCACATCGCAAAGACGGCCTGAAAGTCAATGTCCTCATCCTGTCACTAAAACAACAATAATAAACAAAATAATAGTGACATGTTGTCGCCGAAACGTCATGTTTTAATCTCGCTCCTTTCTTTTTATTTTGAAATAATGGCAACCACCTGACACAAGGTACCCCATGCACCGAAGGTCCCTTATGTAGGGGGGATGACTTTTGCACTCAGTACGATAACTTGTCGCTCACGACAAGACAGTGAGGGAGGTGAACTGTCGACCCCTAAGCCGAATATTAAGACAGCCCCTTTCGCCACTAGCGCTCACATCCAACTTCAAGACATAACGTACATCCATATATAACATGGACAGGTGTCTTCCACGTGGTACGTGTTGAGGTTTGCATTTCAGGAGCATGCGTACTGCTAAAACTCATATAACGAATAGATAAATACCTCGTTGTTTATTTCAACAAAATGATCAGGCAATGATCAAAAATATGAAAAGCTAGGGGGAAAAAACACACTTGTGATTAGTCTATAAAGTCACTTAACGACAAGGGAATCTTTTCACTATATTAATTTTGTTTAAAAAAAAAACGCTCAATGTTTGTGATTGTTCATTCTACCCAAGCCTTGGCATCCGTACAGATCGACGTTGTAGTTCATTTTTTTTTTATCTCAGTTAACCCTTTAACCTCTAATATCAGAGACAAAATTCTCCTATCTTGTCCCGTTACTTTTCTTATAAAAGTACTGTGGAGAAGTTATTAAAATATCAAGAAAATTCACCTTGGGCGATCATATCCTTAATTCTCATAACTTTATGGGTTGAATAAGCATGGATATTACAAGGAGAAATTTGATGCTGATCACTGTTAGGGCTTAAAAGGTTAAGGTGGTCTTTCACCCAAAGAGTTAATTTGTTTGGTAAAAGTTTCCGGCAAAGTTCTTTTCTATTACTTTATAGGGATTCACGCCCTGGCATCAAAAATGAGTCTTTTCCAGTCACATGTCATACTAGTTAATGATTAACCAGCACGCTAAGTAAAAATAAGGGCTGTTGATTGCAAGAACGATATCTTACTAACGAGAAATAGCTTTTCTTTTAACTGAAATGGCCCAAAATTTGATTTCTCTGAACAATTCAACTTAAAATGAGAAAAAAACATCATTTTGACAACCACTCGTCATATAATTAGTTTTGACAAATGCGAGTATCTCGAGCGACGGGCTAAGCAAAATATCCACGCAATTCTAGAAAATAACAAAGGCATTCGCAGAAAGTCTGATTGTGTTGATTAGCTAGGTAAATTTACGGTATTTAACTGAAAGGAAGTTTTCTCGCAAAGAGGTGCGAAGATAACTAAAGACAAGTTAAGCGATTATTCTTGAAACGAACAAGTTCACAGCTAGAATAATCAATGACATCGCTAATTCGAAAATGTTTCGTTCTCGCTCTGAAGCAAACACGACAGTGAAAAGAAACAACATAGTAACAACTGGAGTAAACCAGTTTATTTAAGTCGACTGTACATTTTAGGGGGCCCCTGACACTGAACAAAGTTCACTGAATCTAGTAAACACAAGAACAGTACACTGAACAGCAGACGAAAAAAAATGCCGGTAGAACTGAACATCGTCGTAACTAAACATTTTGATTACTTAGCGATATGTGAAAGAGAAATACCAACATTAACTGAATAAAACATGATTGTTCAACACTTACTGAGACTTTTAAGTTGTCTTCCTGTCAGGTCCATTCGCTCCTCAGGAAAGTCACAAGCGATACCGTTCCATCGATCACCTGAATCGCTCATCCACTGACCGCGCGCACATCGCAAAGACGGCCTGAAAGTCAATGTCCTCATCCTGTCACTAAAACAACAATAATAAACAAAATAATAGTGACATGTTGTCGCCGAAACGTCATGTTTTAATCTCGCTCCTTTCTTTTTATTTTGAAATAATGGCAACCACCTGACACAAGGTACCCCATGCACCGAAGGTCCCTTATGTAGGGGGGATGACTTTTGCACTCAGTACGATAACTTGTCGCTCACGACAAGACAGTGAGGGAGGTGAACTGTCGACCCCTAAGCCGAATATTAAGACAGCCCCTTTCGCCACTAGCGCTCACATCCAACTTCAAGACATAACGTACATCCATATATAACATGGACAGGTGTCTTCCACGTGGTACGTGTTGAGGTTTGCATTTCAGGAGCATGCGTACTGCTAAAACTCATATAACGAATAGATAAATACCTCGTTGTTTATTTCAACAAAATGATCAGGCAATGATCAAAAATATGAAAAGCTAGGGGGAAAAAACACACTTGTGATTAGTCTATAAAGTCACTTAACGACAAGGGAATCTTTTCACTATATTAATTTTGTTTAAAAAAAAAACGCTCAATGTTTGTGATTGTTCATTCTACCCAAGCCTTGGCATCCGTACAGATCGACGTTGTAGTTCATTTTTTTTTTTATCTCAGTTAACCCTTTAACCTCTAATATCAGAGACAAAATTCTCCTATCTTGTCCCGTTACTTTTCTTATAAAAGTACTGTGGAGAAGTTATTAAAATATCAAGAAAATTCACCTTGGGCGATCATATCCTTAATTCTCATAACTTTATGGGTTGAATAAGCATGGATATTACAAGGAGAAATTTGATGCTGATCACTGTTAGGGCTTAAAAGGTTAAGGTGGTCTTTCACCCAAAGAGTTAATTTGTTTGGTAAAAGTTTCCGGCAAAGTTCTTTTCTATTACTTTATAGGGATTCACGCCCTGGCATCAAAAATGAGTCTTTTCCAGTCACATGTCATACTAGTTAATGATTAACCAGCACGCTAAGTAAAAATAAGGGCTGTTGATTGCAAGAACGATATCTTACTAACGAGAAATAGCTTTTCTTTTAACTGAAATGGCCCAAAATTTGATTTCTCTGAACAATTCAACTTAAAATGAGAAAAAAACATCATTTTGACAACCACTCGTCATATAATTAGTTTTGACAAATGCGAGTATCTCGAGCGACGGGCTAAGCAAAATATCCACGCAATTCTAGAAAATAACAAAGGCATTCGCAGAAAGTCTGATTGTGTTGATTAGCTAGGTAAATTTACGGTATTTAACTGAAAGGAAGTTTTCTCGCAAAGAGGTGCGAAGATAACTAAAGACAAGTTAAGCGATTATTCTTGAAACGAACAAGTTCACAGCTAGAATAATCAATGACATCGCTAATTCGAAAATGTTTCGTTCTCGCTCTGAAGCAAACACGACAGTGAAAAGAAACAACATAGTAACAACTGGAGTAAACCAGTTTATTTAAGTCGACTGTACATTTTAGGGGGCCCCTGACACTGAACAAAGTTCACTGAATCTAGTAAACACAAGAACAGTACACTGAACAGCAGACGAAAAAAAATGCCGGTAGAACTGAACATCGTCGTAACTAAACATTTTGATTACTTAGCGATATGTGAAAGAGAAATACCAACATTAACTGAATAAAACATGATTGTTCAACACTTACTGAGACCTTTAAGTTGTCTTCCTGTCAGGTCCATTCGCTCCTCAGGAAAGTCACAAGCGATACCGTTCCATCGATCACCTGAATCGCTCATCCACTGACCGCGCGCACATCGCAAAGACGGCCTGAAAGTCAATGTCCTCATCCTGTCACTAAAACAACAATAATAAACAAAATAATAGTGACATGTTGTCGCCGAAACGTCATGTTTTAATCTCGCTCCTTTCTTTTTATTTTGAAATAATGGCAACCACCTGACACAAGGTACCCCATGCACCGAAGGTCCCTTATGTAGGGGGGATGACTTTTGCACTCAGTACGATAACTTGTCGCTCACGACAAGACAGTGAGGGAGGTGAACTGTCGACCCCTAAGCCGAATATTAAGACAGCCCCTTTCGCCACTAGCGCTCACATCCAACTTCAAGACATAACGTACATCCATATATAACATGGACAGGTGTCTTCCACGTGGTACGTGTTGAGGTTTGCATTTCAGGAGCATGCGTACTGCTAAAACTCATATAACGAATAGATAAATACCTCGTTGTTTATTTCAACAAAATGATCAGGCAATGATCAAAAATATGAAAAGCTAGGGGGAAAAAACACACTTGTGATTAGTCTATAAAGTCACTTAACGACAAGGGAATCTTTTCACTATATTAATTTTGTTTAAAAAAAAAACGCTCAATGTTTGTGATTGTTCATTCTACCCAAGCCTTGGCATCCGTACAGATCGACGTTGTAGTTCATTTTTTTTTTTATCTCAGTTAACCCTTTAACCTCTAATATCAGAGACAAAATTCTCCTATCTTGTCCCGTTACTTTTCTTATAAAAGTACTGTGGAGAAGTTATTAAAATATCAAGAAAATTCACCTTGGGCGATCATATCCTTAATTCTCATAACTTTATGGGTTGAATAAGCATGGATATTACAAGGAGAAATTTGATGCTGATCACTGTTAGGGCTTAAAAGGTTAAGGTGGTCTTTCACCCAAAGAGTTAATTTGTTTGGTAAAAGTTTCCGGCAAAGTTCTTTTCTATTACTTTATAGGGATTCACGCCCTGGCATCAAAAATGAGTCTTTTCCAGTCACATGTCATACTAGTTAATGATTAACCAGCACGCTAAGTAAAAATAAGGGCTGTTGATTGCAAGAACGATATCTTACTAACGAGAAATAGCTTTTCTTTTAACTGAAATGGCCCAAAATTTGATTTCTCTGAACAATTCAACTTAAAATGAGAAAAAAACATCATTTTGACAACCACTCGTCATATAATTAGTTTTGACAAATGCGAGTATCTCGAGCGACGGGCTAAGCAAAATATCCACGCAATTCTAGAAAATAACAAAGGCATTCGCAGAAAGTCTGATTGTGTTGATTAGCTAGGTAAATTTACGGTATTTAACTGAAAGGAAGTTTTCTCGCAAAGAGGTGCGAAGATAACTAAAGACAAGTTAAGCGATTATTCTTGAAACGAACAAGTTCACAGCTAGAATAATCAATGACATCGCTAATTCGAAAATGTTTCGTTCTCGCTCTGAAGCAAACACGACAGTGAAAAGAAACAACATAGTAACAACTGGAGTAAACCAGTTTATTTAAGTCGACTGTACATTTTAGGGGGCCCCTGACACTGAACAAAGTTCACTGAATCTAGTAAACACAAGAACAGTACACTGAACAGCAGACGAAAAAAAATGCCGGTAGAACTGAACATCGTCGTAACTAAACATTTTGATTACTTAGCGATATGTGAAAGAGAAATACCAACATTAACTGAATAAAACATGATTGTTCAACACTTACTGAGACCTTTAAGTTGTCTTCCTGTCAGGTCCATTCGCTCCTCAGGAAAGTCACAAGCGATACCGTTCCATCGATCACCTGAATCGCTCATCCACTGACCGCGCGCACATCGCAAAGACGGCCTGAAAGTCAATGTCCTCATCCTGTCACTAAAACAACAATAATAAACAAAATAATAGTGACATGTTGTCGCCGAAACGTCATGTTTTAATCTCGCTCCTTTCTTTTTATTTTGAAATAATGGCAACCACCTGACACAAGGTACCCCATGCACCGAAGGTCCCTTATGTAGGGGGGATGACTTTTGCACTCAGTACGATAACTTGTCGCTCACGACAAGACAGTGAGGGAGGTGAACTGTCGACCCCTAAGCCGAATATTAAGACAGCCCCTTTCGCCACTAGCGCTCACATCCAACTTCAAGACATAACGTACATCCATATATAACATGGACAGGTGTCTTCCACGTGGTACGTGTTGAGGTTTGCATTTCAGGAGCATGCGTACTGCTAAAACTCATATAACCAATAGATAAATACCTCGTTGTTTATTTCAACAAAATGATCAGGCAATGATCAAAAATATGAAAAGCTAGGGGGAAAAAACACACTTGTGATTAGTCTATAAAGTCACTTAACGACAAGGGAATCTTTTCACTATATTAATTTTGTTTAAAAAAAAAACGCTCAATGTTTGTGATTGTTCATTCTACCCAAGCCTTGGCATCCGTACAGATCGACGTTGTAGTTCATTTTTTTTTTTATCTCAGTTAACCCTTTAACCTCTAATATCAGAGACAAAATTCTCCTATCTTGTCCCGTTACTTTTCTTATAAAAGTACTGTGGAGAAGTTATTAAAATATCAAGAAAATTCACCTTGGGCGATCATATCCTTAATTCTCATAACTTTATGGGTTGAATAAGCATGGATATTACAAGGAGAAATTTGATGCTGATCACTGTTAGGGCTTAAAAGGTTAAGGTGGTCTTTCACCCAAAGAGTTAATTTGTTTGGTAAAAGTTTCCGGCAAAGTTCTTTTCTATTACTTTATAGGGATTCACGCCCTGGCATCAAAAATGAGTCTTTTCCAGTCACATGTCATACTAGTTAATGATTAACCAGCACGCTAAGTAAAAATAAGGGCTGTTGATTGCAAGAACGATATCTTACTAACGAGAAATAGCTTTTCTTTTAACTGAAATGGCCCAAAATTTGATTTCTCTGAACAATTCAACTTAAAATGAGAAAAAAACATCATTTTGACAACCACTCGTCATATAATTAGTTTTGACAAATGCGAGTATCTCGAGCGACGGGCTAAGCAAAATATCCACGCAATTCTAGAAAATAACAAAGGCATTCGCAGACATTCGCAGAAAGTCTGATTGTGTTGATTAGCTAGGTAAATTTACGGTATTTAACTGAAAGGAAGTTTTCTCGCAAAGAGGTGCGAAGATAACAAGACAAGTTAAGCGATTATTCTTGAAACGAACAAGTTCACAGCTAGAATAATCAATGACATCGCTAATTCGAAAATGTTTCGTTCTCGCTCTGAAGCAAACACGACAGTGAAAAGAAACAACATAGTAACAACTGGAGTAAACCAGTTTATTTAAGTCGACTGTGCATTTTAGGGGGCCCCTGACACTGAACAAAGTTCACTGAATCTAGTAAACACAAGAACAGTACACTGAACAGCAGACGAAAAAAAATGCCGGTAGAACTGAACATCGTCGTAACTAAACATTTTGATTACTTAGCGATATGTGAAAGAGAAATACCAACATTAACTGAATAAAACATGATTGTTCAACACTTACTGAGACCTTTAAGTTGTCTTCCTGTCAGGTCCATTCGCTCCTCAGCAAAGTCACAAGCGATACCTTTCCATCGATCACCTGAATCGCTCATCCACTGACCGCGCGCACATCGCAAAGACGGCCTGAAAGTCAAAGTCCTCATCCTGTCACTAAAACAACAATAATAAACAAAATAATAGTGACATGTTGTCGCCGAAACGTCATGTTTTAATCTCGCTCCTTTCTTTTTATTTTGAAATAATGGCAACCACCTGACACAAGGTACCCCATGCACCGAAGGTCCCTTATGTAGGGGGGATGACTTTTGCACTCAGTACGATAACTTGTCGCTCACGACAAGACAGTGAGGGAGGTGAACTGTCGACCCCTAAGCCGAATATTAAGACAGCCCCTTTCGCCACTAGCGCTCACATCCAACTTCAAGACATAACGTACATCCATATATAACATGGACAGGTGTCTTCCACGTGGTACGTGTTGAGGTTTGCATTTCAGGAGCATGCGTACTGCTAAAACTCATATAACGAATAGATAAATACCTCGTTGTTTATTTCAACAAAATGATCAGGCAATGATCAAAAATATGAAAAGCTAGGGGGAAAAAACACACTTGTGATTAGTCTATAAAGTCACTTAACGACAAGGGAATCTTTTCACTATATTAATTTTGTTTAAAAAAAAAACGCTCAATGTTTGTGATTGTTCATTCTACCCAAGCCTTGGCATCCGTACAGATCGACGTTGTAGTTCATTTTTTTTTTTATCTCAGTTAACCCTTTAACCTCTAATATCAGAGACAAAATTCTCCTATCTTGTCCCGTTACTTTTCTTATAAAAGTACTGTGGAGAAGTTATTAAAATATCAAGAAAATTCACCTTGGGCGATCATATCCTTAATTCTCATAACTTTATGGGTTGAATAAGCATGGATATTACAAGGAGAAATTTGATGCTGATCACTGTTAGGGCTTAAAAGGTTAAGGTGGTCTTTCACCCAAAGAGTTAATTTGTTTGGTAAAAGTTTCCGGCAAAGTTCTTTTCTATTACTTTATAGGGATTCACGCCCTGGCATCAAAAATGAGTCTTTTCCAGTCACATGTCATACTAGTTAATGATTAACCAGCACGCTAAGTAAAAATAAGGGCTGTTGATTGCAAGAACGATATCTTACTAACGAGAAATAGCTTTTCTTTTAACTGAAATGGCCCAAAATTTGATTTCTCTGAACAATTCAACTTAAAATGAGAAAAAAACATCATTTTGACAACCACTCGTCATATAATTAGTTTTGACAAATGCGAGTATCTCGAGCGACGGGCTAAGCAAAATATCCACGCAATTCTAGAAAATAACAAAGGCATTCGCAGAAAGTCTGATTGTGTTGATTAGCTAGGTAAATTTACGGTATTTAACTGAAAGGAAGTTTTCTCGCAAAGAGGTGCGAAGATAACAAGACAAGTTAAGCGATTATTCTTGAAACGAACAAGTTCACAGCTAGAATAATCAATGACATCGCTAATTCGAAAATGTTTCGTTCTCGCTCTGAAGCAAACACGACAGTGAAAAGAAACAACATAGTAACAACTGGAGTAAACCAGTTTATTTAAGTCGACTGTGCATTTTAGGGGGCCCCTGACACTGAACAAAGTTCACTGAATCTAGTAAACACAAGAACAGTACACTGAACAGCAGACGAAAAAAAATGCCGGTAGAACTGAACATCGTCGTAACTAAACATTTTGATTACTTAGCGATATGTGAAAGAGAAATACCAACATTAACTGAATAAAACATGATTGTTCAACACTTACTGAGACCTTTAAGTTGTCTTCCTGTCAGGTCCATTCGCTCCTCAGCAAAGTCACAAGCGATACCTTTCCATCGATCACCTGAATCGCTCATCCACTGACCGCGCGCACATCGCAAAGACGGCCTGAAAGTCAAAGTCCTCATCCTGTCACTAAAACAACAATAATAAACAAAATAATAGTGACATGTTGTCGCCGAAACGTCATGTTTTAATCTCGCTCCTTTCTTTTTATTTTGAAATAATGGCAACCACCTGACACAAGGTACCCCATGCACCGAAGGTCCCTTATGTAGGGGGGATGACTTTTGCACTCAGTACGATAACTTGTCGCTCACGACAAGACAGTGAGGGAGGTGAACTGTCGACCCCTAAGCCGAATATTAAGACAGCCCCTTTCGCCACTAGCGCTCACATCCAACTTCAAGACATAACGTACATCCATATATAACATGGACAGGTGTCTTCCACGTGGTACGTGTTGAGGTTTGCATTTCAGGAGCATGCGTACTGCTAAAACTCATATAACGAATAGATAAATACCTCGTTGTTTATTTCAACAAAATGATCAGGCAATGATCAAAAATATGAAAAGCTAGGGGGAAAAAACACACTTGTGATTAGTCTATAAAGTCACTTAACGACAAGGGAATCTTTTCACTATATTAATTTTGTTTAAAAAAAAAACGCTCAATGTTTGTGATTGTTCATTCTACCCAAGCCTTGGCATCCGTACAGATCGACGTTGTAGTTCATTTTTTTTTTTATCTCAGTTAACCCTTTAACCTCTAATATCAGAGACAAAATTCTCCTATCTTGTCCCGTTACTTTTCTTATAAAAGTACTGTGGAGAAGTTATTAAAATATCAAGAAAATTCACCTTGGGCGATCATATCCTTAATTCTCATAACTTTATGGGTTGAATAAGCATGGATATTACAAGGAGAAATTTGATGCTGATCACTGTTAGGGCTTAAAAGGTTAAGGTGGTCTTTCACCCAAAGAGTTAATTTGTTTGGTAAAAGTTTCCGGCAAAGTTCTTTTCTATTACTTTATAGGGATTCACGCCCTGGCATCAAAAATGAGTCTTTTCCAGTCACATGTCATACTAGTTAATGATTAACCAGCACGCTAAGTAAAAATAAGGGCTGTTGATTGCAAGAACGATATCTTACTAACGAGAAATAGCTTTTCTTTTAACTGAAATGGCCCAAAATTTGATTTCTCTGAACAATTCAACTTAAAATGAGAAAAAAACATCATTTTGACAACCACTCGTCATATAATTAGTTTTGACAAATGCGAGTATCTCGAGCGACGGGCTAAGCAAAATATCCACGCAATTCTAGAAAATAACAAAGGCATTCGCAGAAAGTCTGATTGTGTTGATTAGCTAGGTAAATTTACGGTATTTAACTGAAAGGAAGTTTTCTCGCAAAGAGGTGCGAAGATAACAAGACAAGTTAAGCGATTATTCTTGAAACGAACAAGTTCACAGCTAGAATAATCAATGACATCGCTAATTCGAAAATGTTTCGTTCTCGCTCTGAAGCAAACACGACAGTGAAAAGAAACAACATAGTAACAACTGGAGTAAACCAGTTTATTTAAGTCGACTGTGCATTTTAGGGGGCCCCTGACACTGAACAAAGTTCACTGAATCTAGTAAACACAAGAACAGTACACTGAACAGCAGACGAAAAAAAATGCCGGTAGAACTGAACATCGTCGTAACTAAACATTTTGATTACTTAGCGATATGTGAAAGAGAAATACCAACATTAACTGAATAAAACATGATTGTTCAACACTTACTGAGACCTTTAAGTTGTCTTCCTGTCAGGTCCATTCGCTCCTCAGCAAAGTCACAAGCGATACCTTTCCATCGATCACCTGAATCGCTCATCCACTGACCGCGCGCACATCGCAAAGACGGCCTGAAAGTCAAAGTCCTCATCCTGTCACTAAAACAACAATAATAAACAAAATAATAGTGACATGTTGTCGCCGAAACGTCATGTTTTAATCTCGCTCCTTTCTTTTTATTTTGAAATAATGGCAACCACCTGACACAAGGTACCCCATGCACCGAAGGTCCCTTATGTAGGGGGGATGACTTTTGCACTCAGTACGATAACTTGTCGCTCACGACAAGACAGTGAGGGAGGTGAACTGTCGACCCCTAAGCCGAATATTAAGACAGCCCCTTTCGCCACTAGCGCTCACATCCAACTTCAAGACATAACGTACATCCATATATAACATGGACAGGTGTCTTCCACGTGGTACGTGTTGAGGTTTGCATTTCAGGAGCATGCGTACTGCTAAAACTCATATAACGAATAGATAAATACCTCGTTGTTTATTTCAACAAAATGATCAGGCAATGATCAAAAATATGAAAAGCTAGGGGGAAAAAACACACTTGTGATTAGTCTATAAAGTCACTTAACGACAAGGGAATCTTTTCACTATATTAATTTTGTTTAAAAAAAAAACGCTCAATGTTTGTGATTGTTCATTCTACCCAAGCCTTGGCATCCGTACAGATCGACGTTGTAGTTCATTTTTTTTTTTATCTCAGTTAACCCTTTAACCTCTAATATCAGAGACAAAATTCTCCTATCTTGTCCCGTTACTTTTCTTATAAAAGTACTGTGGAGAAGTTATTAAAATATCAAGAAAATTCACCTTGGGCGATCATATCCTTAATTCTCATAACTTTATGGGTTGAATAAGCATGGATATTACAAGGAGAAATTTGATGCTGATCACTGTTAGGGCTTAAAAGGTTAAGGTGGTCTTTCACCCAAAGAGTTAATTTGTTTGGTAAAAGTTTCCGGCAAAGTTCTTTTCTATTACTTTATAGGGATTCACGCCCTGGCATCAAAAATGAGTCTTTTCCAGTCACATGTCATACTAGTTAATGATTAACCAGCACGCTAAGTAAAAATAAGGGCTGTTGATTGCAAGAACGATATCTTACTAACGAGAAATAGCTTTTCTTTTAACTGAAATGGCCCAAAATTTGATTTCTCTGAACAATTCAACTTAAAATGAGAAAAAAACATCATTTTGACAACCACTCGTCATATAATTAGTTTTGACAAATGCGAGTATCTCGAGCGACGGGCTAAGCAAAATATCCACGCAATTCTAGAAAATAACAAAGGCATTCGCAGAAAGTCTGATTGTGTTGATTAGCTAGGTAAATTTACGGTATTTAACTGAAAGGAAGTTTTCTCGCAAAGAGGTGCGAAGATAACAAGACAAGTTAAGCGATTATTCTTGAAACGAACAAGTTCACAGCTAGAATAATCAATGACATCGCTAATTCGAAAATGTTTCGTTCTCGCTCTGAAGCAAACACGACAGTGAAAAGAAACAACATAGTAACAACTGGAGTAAACCAGTTTATTTAAGTCGACTGTGCATTTTAGGGGGCCCCTGACACTGAACAAAGTTCACTGAATCTAGTAAACACAAGAACAGTACACTGAACAGCAGACGAAAAAAAATGCCGGTAGAACTGAACATCGTCGTAACTAAACATTTTGATTACTTAGCGATATGTGAAAGAGAAATACCAACATTAACTGAATAAAACATGATTGTTCAACACTTACTGAGACCTTTAAGTTGTCTTCCTGTCAGGTCCATTCGCTCCTCAGCAAAGTCACAAGCGATACCTTTCCATCGATCACCTGAATCGCTCATCCACTGACCGCGCGCACATCGCAAAGACGGCCTGAAAGTCAAAGTCCTCATCCTGTCACTAAAACAACAATAATAAACAAAATAATAGTGACATGTTGTCGCCGAAACGTCATGTTTTAATCTCGCTCCTTTCTTTTTATTTTGAAATAATGGCAACCACCTGACACAAGGTACCCCATGCACCGAAGGTCCCTTATGTAGGGGGGATGACTTTTGCACTCAGTACGATAACTTGTCGCTCACGACAAGACAGTGAGGGAGGTGAACTGTCGACCCCTAAGCCGAATATTAAGACAGCCCCTTTCGCCACTAGCGCTCACATCCAACTTCAAGACATAACGTACATCCATATATAACATGGACAGGTGTCTTCCACGTGGTACGTGTTGAGGTTTGCATTTCAGGAGCATGCGTACTGCTAAAACTCATATAACGAATAGATAAATACCTCGTTGTTTATTTCAACAAAATGATCAGGCAATGATCAAAAATATGAAAAGCTAGGGGGAAAAAACACACTTGTGATTAGTCTATAAAGTCACTTAACGACAAGGGAATCTTTTCACTATATTAATTTTGTTTAAAAAAAAAACGCTCAATGTTTGTGATTGTTCATTCTACCCAAGCCTTGGCATCCGTACAGATCGACGTTGTAGTTCATTTTTTTTTTTATCTCAGTTAACCCTTTAACCTCTAATATCAGAGACAAAATTCTCCTATCTTGTCCCGTTACTTTTCTTATAAAAGTACTGTGGAGAAGTTATTAAAATATCAAGAAAATTCACCTTGGGCGATCATATCCTTAATTCTCATAACTTTATGGGTTGAATAAGCATGGATATTACAAGGAGAAATTTGATGCTGATCACTGTTAGGGCTTAAAAGGTTAAGGTGGTCTTTCACCCAAAGAGTTAATTTGTTTGGTAAAAGTTTCCGGCAAAGTTCTTTTCTATTACTTTATAGGGATTCACGCCCTGGCATCAAAAATGAGTCTTTTCCAGTCACATGTCATACTAGTTAATGATTAACCAGCACGCTAAGTAAAAATAAGGGCTGTTGATTGCAAGAACGATATCTTACTAACGAGAAATAGCTTTTCTTTTAACTGAAATGGCCCAAAATTTGATTTCTCTGAACAATTCAACTTAAAATGAGAAAAAAACATCATTTTGACAACCACTCGTCATATAATTAGTTTTGACAAATGCGAGTATCTCGAGCGACGGGCTAAGCAAAATATCCACGCAATTCTAGAAAATAACAAAGGCATTCGCAGAAAGTCTGATTGTGTTGATTAGCTAGGTAAATTTACGGTATTTAACTGAAAGGAAGTTTTCTCGCAAAGAGGTGCGAAGATAACAAGACAAGTTAAGCGATTATTCTTGAAACGAACAAGTTCACAGCTAGAATAATCAATGACATCGCTAATTCGAAAATGTTTCGTTCTCGCTCTGAAGCAAACACGACAGTGAAAAGAAACAACATAGTAACAACTGGAGTAAACCAGTTTATTTAAGTCGACTGTGCATTTTAGGGGGCCCCTGACACTGAACAAAGTTCACTGAATCTAGTAAACACAAGAACAGTACACTGAACAGCAGACGAAAAAAAATGCCGGTAGAACTGAACATCGTCGTAACTAAACATTTTGATTACTTAGCGATATGTGAAAGAGAAATACCAACATTAACTGAATAAAACATGATTGTTCAACACTTACTGAGACCTTTAAGTTGTCTTCCTGTCAGGTCCATTCGCTCCTCAGCAAAGTCACAAGCGATACCTTTCCATCGATCACCTGAATCGCTCATCCACTGACCGCGCGCACATCGCAAAGACGGCCTGAAAGTCAAAGTCCTCATCCTGTCACTAAAACAACAATAATAAACAAAATAATAGTGACATGTTGTCGCCGAAACGTCATGTTTTAATCTCGCTCCTTTCTTTTTATTTTGAAATAATGGCAACCACCTGACACAAGGTACCCCATGCACCGAAGGTCCCTTATGTAGGGGGGATGACTTTTGCACTCAGTATGATAACTTGTCGCTCACGACAAGACAGTGAGGGAGGTGAACTGTCGACCCCTAAGCCGAATATTAAGACAGCCCCTTTCGCCACTAGCGCTCACATCCAACTTCAAGACATAACGTACATCCATATATAACATGGACAGGTGTCTTCCACGTGGTACGTGTTGAGGTTTGCATTTCAGGAGCATGCGTACTGCTAAAACTCATATAACGAATAGATAAATACCTCGTTGTTTATTTCAACAAAATGATCAGGCAATGATCAAAAATATGAAAAGCTAGGGGGAAAAAACACACTTGTGATTAGTCTATAAAGTCACTTAACGACAAGGGAATCTTTTCACTATATTAATTTTGTTTAAAAAAAAAACGCTCAATGTTTGTGATTGTTCATTCTACCCAAGCCTTGGCATCCGTACAGATCGACGTTGTAGTTCATTTTTTTTTTTATCTCAGTTAACCCTTTAACCTCTAATATCAGAGACAAAATTCTCCTATCTTGTCCCGTTACTTTTCTTATAAAAGTACTGTGGAGAAGTTATTAAAATATCAAGAAAATTCACCTTGGGCGATCATATCCTTAATTCTCATAACTTTATGGGTTGAATAAGCATGGATATTACAAGGAGAAATTTGATGCTGATCACTGTTAGGGCTTAAAAGGTTAAGGTGGTCTTTCACCCAAAGAGTTAATTTGTTTGGTAAAAGTTTCCGGCAAAGTTCTTTTCTATTACTTTATAGGGATTCACGCCCTGGCATCAAAAATGAGTCTTTTCCAGTCACATGTCATACTAGTTAATGATTAACCAGCACGCTAAGTAAAAATAAGGGCTGTTGATTGCAAGAACGATATCTTACTAACGAGAAATAGCTTTTCTTTTAACTGAAATGGCCCAAAATTTGATTTCTCTGAACAATTCAACTTAAAATGAGAAAAAAACATCATTTTGACAACCACTCGTCATATAATTAGTTTTGACAAATGCGAGTATCTCGAGCGACGGGCTAAGCAAAATATCCACGCAATTCTAGAAAATAACAAAGGCATTCGCAGAAAGTCTGATTGTGTTGATTAGCTAGGTAAATTTACGGTATTTAACTGAAAGGAAGTTTTCTCGCAAAGAGGTGCGAAGATAACAAGACAAGTTAAGCGATTATTCTTGAAACGAACAAGTTCACAGCTAGAATAATCAATGACATCGCTAATTCGAAAATGTTTCGTTCTCGCTCTGAAGCAAACACGACAGTGAAAAGAAACAACATAGTAACAACTGGAGTAAACCAGTTTATTTAAGTCGACTGTGCATTTTAGGGGGCCCCTGACACTGAACAAAGTTCACTGAATCTAGTAAACACAAGAACAGTACACTGAACAGCAGACGAAAAAAAATGCCGGTAGAACTGAACATCGTCGTAACTAAACATTTTGATTACTTAGCGATATGTGAAAGAGAAATACCAACATTAACTGAATAAAACATGATTGTTCAACACTTACTGAGACCTTTAAGTTGTCTTCCTGTCAGGTCCATTCGCTCCTCAGCAAAGTCACAAGCGATACCTTTCCATCGATCACCTGAATCGCTCATCCACTGACCGCGCGCACATCGCAAAGACGGCCTGAAAGTCAAAGTCCTCATCCTGTCACTAAAACAACAATAATAAACAAAATAATAGTGACATGTTGTCGCCGAAACGTCATGTTTTAATCTCGCTCCTTTCTTTTTATTTTGAAATAATGGCAACCACCTGACACAAGGTACCCCATGCACCGAAGGTCCCTTATGTAGGGGGGATGACTTTTGCACTCAGTACGATAACTTGTCGCTCACGACAAGACAGTGAGGGAGGTGAACTGTCGACCCCTAAGCCGAATATTAAGACAGCCCCTTTCGCCACTAGCGCTCACATCCAACTTCAAGACATAACGTACATCCATATATAACATGGACAGGTGTCTTCCACGTGGTACGTGTTGAGGTTTGCATTTCAGGAGCATGCGTACTGCTAAAACTCATATAACGAATAGATAAATACCTCGTTGTTTATTTCAACAAAATGATCAGGCAATGATCAAAAATATGAAAAGCTAGGGGGAAAAAACACACTTGTGATTAGTCTATAAAGTCACTTAACGACAAGGGAATCTTTTCACTATATTAATTTTGTTTAAAAAAAAAACGCTCAATGTTTGTGATTGTTCATTCTACCCAAGCCTTGGCATCCGTACAGATCGACGTTGTAGTTCATTTTTTTTTTTATCTCAGTTAACCCTTTAACCTCTAATATCAGAGACAAAATTCTCCTATCTTGTCCCGTTACTTTTCTTATAAAAGTACTGTGGAGAAGTTATTAAAATATCAAGAAAATTCACCTTGGGCGATCATATCCTTAATTCTCATAACTTTATGGGTTGAATAAGCATGGATATTACAAGGAGAAATTTGATGCTGATCACTGTTAGGGCTTAAAAGGTTAAGGTGGTCTTTCACCCAAAGAGTTAATTTGTTTGGTAAAAGTTTCCGGCAAAGTTCTTTTCTATTACTTTATAGGGATTCACGCCCTGGCATCAAAAATGAGTCTTTTCCAGTCACATGTCATACTAGTTAATGATTAACCAGCACGCTAAGTAAAAATAAGGGCTGTTGATTGCAAGAACGATATCTTACTAACGAGAAATAGCTTTTCTTTTAACTGAAATGGCCCAAAATTTGATTTCTCTGAACAATTCAACTTAAAATGAGAAAAAAACATCATTTTGACAACCACTCGTCATATAATTAGTTTTGACAAATGCGAGTATCTCGAGCGACGGGCTAAGCAAAATATCCACGCAATTCTAGAAAATAACAAAGGCATTCGCAGAAAGTCTGATTGTGTTGATTAGCTAGGTAAATTTACGGTATTTAACTGAAAGGAAGTTTTCTCGCAAAGAGGTGCGAAGATAACAAGACAAGTTAAGCGATTATTCTTGAAACGAACAAGTTCACAGCTAGAATAATCAATGACATCGCTAATTCGAAAATGTTTCGTTCTCGCTCTGAAGCAAACACGACAGTGAAAAGAAACAACATAGTAACAACTGGAGTAAACCAGTTTATTTAAGTCGACTGTGCATTTTAGGGGGCCCCTGACACTGAACAAAGTTCACTGAATCTAGTAAACACAAGAACAGTACACTGAACAGCAGACGAAAAAAAATGCCGGTAGAACTGAACATCGTCGTAACTAAACATTTTGATTACTTAGCGATATGTGAAAGAGAAATACCAACATTAACTGAATAAAACATGATTGTTCAACACTTACTGAGACCTTTAAGTTGTCTTCCTGTCAGGTCCATTCGCTCCTCAGCAAAGTCACAAGCGATACCTTTCCATCGATCACCTGAATCGCTCATCCACTGACCGCGCGCACATCGCAAAGACGGCCTGAAAGTCAAAGTCCTCATCCTGTCACTAAAACAACAATAATAAACAAAATAATAGTGACATGTTGTCGCCGAAACGTCATGTTTTAATCTCGCTCCTTTCTTTTTATTTTGAAATAATGGCAACCACCTGACACAAGGTACCCCATGCACCGAAGGTCCCTTATGTAGGGGGGATGACTTTTGCACTCAGTACGATAACTTGTCGCTCACGACAAGACAGTGAGGGAGGTGAACTGTCGACCCCTAAGCCGAATATTAAGACAGCCCCTTTCGCCACTAGCGCTCACATCCAACTTCAAGACATAACGTACATCCATATATAACATGGACAGGTGTCTTCCACGTGGTACGTGTTGAGGTTTGCATTTCAGGAGCATGCGTACTGCTAAAACTCATATAACGAATAGATAAATACCTCGTTGTTTATTTCAACAAAATGATCAGGCAATGATCAAAAATATGAAAAGCTAGGGGGAAAAAACACACTTGTGATTAGTCTATAAAGTCACTTAACGACAAGGGAATCTTTTCACTATATTAATTTTGTTTAAAAAAAAAACGCTCAATGTTTGTGATTGTTCATTCTACCCAAGCCTTGGCATCCGTACAGATCGACGTTGTAGTTCATTTTTTTTTTTATCTCAGTTAACCCTTTAACCTCTAATATCAGAGACAAAATTCTCCTATCTTGTCCCGTTACTTTTCTTATAAAAGTACTGTGGAGAAGTTATTAAAATATCAAGAAAATTCACCTTGGGCGATCATATCCTTAATTCTCATAACTTTATGGGTTGAATAAGCATGGATATTACAAGGAGAAATTTGATGCTGATCACTGTTAGGGCTTAAAAGGTTAAGGTGGTCTTTCACCCAAAGAGTTAATTTGTTTGGTAAAAGTTTCCGGCAAAGTTCTTTTCTATTACTTTATAGGGATTCACGCCCTGGCATCAAAAATGAGTCTTTTCCAGTCACATGTCATACTAGTTAATGATTAACCAGCACGCTAAGTAAAAATAAGGGCTGTTGATTGCAAGAACGATATCTTACTAACGAGAAATAGCTTTTCTTTTAACTGAAATGGCCCAAAATTTGATTTCTCTGAACAATTCAACTTAAAATGAGAAAAAAACATCATTTTGACAACCACTCGTCATATAATTAGTTTTGACAAATGCGAGTATCTCG
>NW_028146099.1:7500-10000 GCF_977016875.1 Pavona decussata
TCACCAAATGACCGGGCAGAACCCGCATTGGTTTTTAATCTAATAAATACATCCCTTCCAGAAGTCGGGACTTTTCGCATGTATTAGCTCTAGAATTACTACGGTTATCCAAGTAGTAATGGTACAATCAAATAAACGATAACTGATTTAATGAGCCATTCGCAGTTTCACAGTACAAGTGCTTATACTTAGACATGCATGGCTTAATCTTTGAGACAAGCATATGACTACTGGCAGGATCAACCAGGTAACTATCCACCGCAGGGAACAGAAGTTCCTTGCTAAGCGGCCCCCCTCCGCAGAGGGAGAGCAAGCTTTCTTAGATTTTGCCTCCACGGGGGGAACCCATGAGCCAAACGGACCACACGGTCCCTCGGTCAAGGGAAACCCCGTCTTGTTTGCCACGTCTTTCTCACAACTGGACCCGTGCACAGTTCAGGCATACCTGTCAGACTCGCCAAGCGAGCTGAAGGAAGGCAAGAAAAGTGCTTCTGCGAAGGAAAATATCCTCCTGCTCTTTTGTCTCTATCATTAGCCAAAGGCTAGCGTACACAACTTCCATCTACACTCTGCCTGCCACTACAGTGACAATGCTTTCGGGCATCATCTTTTCCCTCCTTCGAAAGGAAAGCTACAAGCCCAACTTTCCTTGCCCGTTAGTCAATTCTGCCCTCTATTTCTCCGCCTTGCCGCCGTGGAACATAAGGGACAGGGTTTACTAGCCAGCTCCTCTCGGAATCTTTGCGACCAACCTGCCCACACTATAACCCCCAAACGCTAATAAGGAGACTGCATGATATGGTAGACAGAAAATAAAAACGCGAAAAAAATGAAATTTTGAAAATCGAACCCACAACCAGCCAAATCGTTTGTAAGTCATGCCAAATGACTGGTGACATCTTAAAAACCCATTGAAGCCACAACATCCCATAATTTCACGCTTTTAAAGATTTGTCACTATACGCACTGTAAGTACCTCACTAATTCTCACCTCAGATTTTACGGGAACATGTTCAAATTTTAACACGCCTCTCAGCACGACCAATTACATTAAAATTCATCGCAAAAGTCAGAATTCTCCAATTTTTGAAAAATTCACTATATTCACTGTAAGTACCTCGCTAGACAGTGGAGACCTCAGATTTTACGGGAACATGATCAACTTTCGACACACCTCTCAGCACGAGCAGTTACATAGAAATCCATCAGGAAAGTCGTGCTGTGAAGAGGTCTTTCGACTAAGAAAAATGGTGGTGTGAGGAGGAGTCACCTAAATCAGAGAAAAATACTCTTATAGGAGACTGCTACGAAAGACATTTCTGAGTCCACTGGCCCTAGTCCCCTAATAAGTGTATTTCTGTTTGTTTTAAGAAGGTCCTCCTGACATCACCAATCTTCTGTCTTCAATCCTAACCCCAACGTTAACCCTAACGCTAACCCTAACCCTACCTCCCTCAGGGGCAGTTCTATGGTTATGATCCCACGGTAGGCAGAAAAACTATCCCAATCTAGGTTTTCTTGTATGCTGACTCCATTTTAAATGCTTTTACTTGAGTCTGACAAAGGCAAAGCCAAATACTCACCCCTATATGGACGGGGAAGCAAAGTGCGGATTTTGGTAGGTCGGCATTTTCAATCAGGAATGTTGCCATTCGAAAGAGCGTCCAAAAAAACTTGGTTGGGACACATTTATTTTAGAAATTAGCGACCTAACCAGAAGTGCACTTTTTGGTGGGCCTACCCTACCCCCCTCAGGAGCAGTTCTATGGTTATAATACCACGGAAGGCACAAAACCTATCCCAAACTAGGTTTTCTTGTATGCTGATTCCATTTTCAATGTGTTTCCTTGACTCTGACGAAAGCAAAGCCAAATACTCACCCCTATATGGACGGGGAAGCAAAGTGCGGATTTTGGTAGGTCGGCATTTTCAATCAGGAATGTTGCCATTCGAAAGAGCGTCCAAAAAAACTTGGTTGGGACACATTTATTTTAGAAATTAGCGACCTAACCAGAAGTGCACTTTTTGGTGGGCCTACCCTACCCCCCTCAGGAGCAGTTCTATGGTTATAATACCACGGAAGGCACAAAACCTATCCCAAACTAGGTTTTCTTGTATGCTGATTCCATTTTCAATGTGTTTCCTTGACTCTGACGGAAGCAAAGTCAAATACTCACCTCTATATGGACGGGGAAGCAAAGTGCGGATTTTGGTAGGTCGCCATTTTCAATCGGGAATGTTGCCATTCGAAAGAGCGTCTAAAAGAACTTGGCTGGAACACATTTTTGCTATAAATTGTTGACCTAAGTATATAAGCAAGTATATAAGCAAATACTCGTTACATAGCATAAATAGCCTCTAAACACCCGAAAAACCTCTCCAAATATCATTTAAACCTTTTTCCTAACCCTAACACTTACCCTAACCCTAACCCTAACCCCATTTCAAACCCTAATTCTAAGTCAGAGGTCCTCCTCACACCACCAATTTTTTTGGTAGG
>NW_028146102.1:15000-17500 GCF_977016875.1 Pavona decussata
GAACAGAAGTTCCTTGCTAAGCGGCCCCCCTCCGCAGAGGGAGAGCAAGCTTTCTTAGATTTTGCCTCCACGGGGGGAACCCATGAGCCAAACGGACCACACGGTCCCTCGGTCAAGGGAAACCCCGTCTTGTTTGCCACGTCTTTCTCACAACTGGACCCGTGCACAGTTCAGGCATACCTGTCAGACTCGCCAAGCGAGCTGAAGGAAGGCAAGAAAAGTGCTTCTGCGAAGGAAAATATCCTCCTGCTCTTTTGTCTCTATCATTAGCCAAAGGCTAGCGTACACAACTTCCATCTACACTCTGCCTGCCACTACAGTGACAATGCTTTCGGGCATCATCTTTTCCCTCCTTCGAAAGGAAAGCTACAAGCCCAACTTTCCTTGCCCGTTAGTCAATTCTGCCCTCTATTTCTCCGCCTTGCCGCCGTGGAACATAAGGGACAGGGTTTACTAGCCAGCTCCTCTCGGAACCTTTGCGACCAACCTGCCCACACTATAACCCCCAAACGCTAATAAGGAGACTGCATGATATGGTAGACAGAAAATAAAAACGCGAAAAAAATGAAATTTTGAAAATCGAACCCACAACCAGCCAAATCGTTTGTAAGTCATGCCAAATGACTGGTGACATCTTAAAAACCCATTGAAGCCACAACATCCCATAATTTCACGCTTTTAAAGATTTGTCACTATACGCACTGTAAGTACCTCACTAATTCTCACCTCAGATTTTACGGGAACATGTTCAAATTTTAACACGCCTCTCAGCACGACCAATTACATTAAAATTCATCGCAAAAGTCAGAATTCTCCAATTTTTGAAAAATTCACTATATTCACTGTAAGTACCTCGCTAGACAGTGGAGACCTCAGATTTTACGGGAACATGATCAACTTTCGACACACCTCTCAGCACGAGCAGTTACATAGAAATCCATCAGGAAAGTCGTGCTGTGAAGAGGTCTTTCGACTAAGAAAAATGGTGGTGTGAGGAGGAGTCACCTAAATCAGAGAAAAATACTCTTATAGGAGACTGCTACGAAAGACATTTCTGAGTCCACTGGCCCTAGTCCCCTAATAAGTGTATTTCTGTTTGTTTTAAGAAGGTCCTCCTGACATCACCAATCTTCTGTCTTCAATCCTAACCCCAACGTTAACCCTAACGCTAACCCTAACCCTACCTCCCTCAGGGGCAGTTCTATGGTTATGATCCCACGGTAGGCAGAAAAACTATCCCAATCTAGGTTTTCTTGTATGCTGACTCCATTTTAAATGCTTTTACTTGAGTCTGACAAAGGCAAAGCCAAATACTCACCCCTATATGGACGGGGAAGCAAAGTGCGGATTTTGGTAGGTCGGCATTTTCAATCAGGAATGTTGCCATTCGAAAGAGCGTCCAAAAAAACTTGGTTGGGACACATTTATTTTAGAAATTAGCGACCTAACCAGAAGTGCACTTTTTGGTGGGCCTACCCTACC
Source organism: Pavona decussata (assembly GCF_977016875.1). Classification (NCBI taxonomy): domain Eukaryota; kingdom Metazoa; phylum Cnidaria; class Anthozoa; order Scleractinia; family Agariciidae; genus Pavona; species Pavona decussata. Next base: position 16,483 of record NW_028146102.1, read on the forward strand.
CCCCTCAGGAGCAGTTCTATGGTTATAATACCACGGAAGGCACAAAACCTATCCCAAACTAGGTTTTCTTGTATGCTGATTCCATTTTCAATGTGTTTCCTTGACTCTGACGAAAGCAAAGCCAAATACTCACCCCTATATGGACGGGGAAGCAAAGTGCGGATTTTGGTAGGTCGGCATTTTCAATCAGGAATGTTGCCATTCGAAAGAGCGTCCAAAAAAACTTGGTTGGGACACATTTATTTTAGAAATTAGCGACCTAACCAGAAGTGCACTTTTTGGTGGGCCTACCCTACCCCCCTCAGGAGCAGTTCTATGGTTATAATACCACGGAAGGCACAAAACCTATCCCAAACTAGGTTTTCTTGTATGCTGATTCCATTTTCAATGTGTTTCCTTGACTCTGACGGAAGCAAAGTCAAATACTCACCTCTATATGGACGGGGAAGCAAAGTGCGGATTTTGGTAGGTCGCCATTTTCAATCGGGAATGTTGCCATTCGAAAGAGCGTCTAAAAGAACTTGGCTGGAACACATTTTTGCTATAAATTGTTGACCTAAGTATATAAGCAAGTATATAAGCAAATACTCGTTACATAGCATAAATAGCCTCTAAACACCCGAAAAACCTCTCCAAATATCATTTAAACCTTTTTCCTAACCCTAACACTTACCCTAACCCTAACCCTAACCCCATTTCAAACCCTAATTCTAAGTCAGAGGTCCTCCTCACACCACCAATTTTTTTGGTAGGTCAAAAGACCTCCCCACACCACAGAATTTTCGAAGTCGAGGTCCTTCTCATACCAAACAATTTTTCTAAGAGTTTTTCTAAAAATTTTGAGGACTTTTCACTTAGAAAAGAATTGGGTTTTGTGGTGGACCTTTCAGTTACAAAATATTAAATTGTGTGAGGAGGACTTTTGACTTTGAAAATATTTTGTGGTGTGAGGAGGACCTTTGACTTAAAAAATATTTCATGGTGTGAGGAGGACTTTTGACCTTGTCAAAAAAAAGAT
>NW_028146105.1:0-20961 GCF_977016875.1 Pavona decussata
AAAGACTATTCAACCCCCCAGGTCATGAGAATTAAGATTTTTATCAGCCAAGGTGGATTTTTTTTCTGATCTTTTAAACAACCAACACTCCCTAACCACAGTGTGGGGGCAATTAAGAGAGGAGAATTGGTTCTTTGATTCAATTTATCAGTGGACATATATGTATTCGAGACTTCAAATGGCCATGAGGTTCCATTGGTGGGAACAATTAATTTAGAACTTATTAATAATTATAATAATAATCAACCCTAACACTCATGAATGCAGTTCATTAAGAACTTTCAAACTATTTAAACTGACTACTGAACTCAACTAACCTTCCAGTCCAGTTGATCATGCAAGCAGTGGGTCCATCTCACCCAGAAGGCACGTAGCCCTGGTGGCCTGCTTCTCGCGGCATGAATGCACCCCAGTCAGTCAGTGCTGAGTTGACGGCTTGACAGAAATAAATCCTTGTCAGAGGCTGACATCTGTCAGGCTGCAGACAGTCACAAGCAAAGCAAAACATCAAATCTGATTCTCATTAATGACTTTTTATAAGTGTGACACTGAGACTTTGGAGCAATACAAATTCAGATGGCTTTGCAAATAACAGAAAAATAAATTTAAAAAAAAAAAAAAAAAAAAAGAAAACACACCCAAATTAATGATGGTGACGACGACGTGATGACAATATGAGACTGGGTCGAACATTTCGAGCCAGTTCAAGACTGCAATCAATGTCTGCTTTTCTCAAAATAGATCAATCTTCTGTTGTCAGCTGCATGATACACTTAAGCTGAACAACTCTAAAATATATCCCCAGTGCAGAATTTTTTGATTTGCTTTAGATCGGTTTCAATCAAACTCCCAGCCTAGCTTAAAACATTCAACTTGCCAGCTGGGATTAAATTTAACCCTCTGGTTGTCAAAATGCCTGAATCTGCAGTGAGTTTACTGCAATCAGTCACGATTCAGCCTCATTAGGGCCTAAGAGTGTTGAACATCCAATTTCTCCTTGTAATTTCAAAGACTATTCAACCCCCCAGGTCATGAGAATTAAGATTTTTATCAGCCAAGGTGGATTTTTTTTCTGATCTTTTAAACAACCAACACTCCCTAACCACAGTGTGGGGGCAATTAAGAGAGGAGAATTGGTTCTTTGATTCAATTTATCAGTGGACATATATGTATTCGAGACTTCAAATGGCCATGAGGTTCCATTGGTGGGAACAATTAATTTAGAACTTATTAATAATTATAATAATAATCAACCCTAACACTCATGAATGCAGTTCATTAAGAACTTTCAAACTATTTAAACTGACTACTGAACTCAACTAACCTTCCAGTCCAGTTGATCATGCAAGCAGTGGGTCCATCTCACCCAGAAGGCACGTAGCCCTGGTGGCCTGCTTCTCGCGGCATGAATGCACCCCAGTCAGTCAGTGCTGAGTTGACGGCTTGACAGAAATAAATCCTTGTCAGAGGCTGACATCTGTCAGGCTGCAGACAGTCACAAGCAAAGCAAAACATCAAATCTGATTCTCATTAATGACTTTTTATAAGTGTGACACTGAGACTTTGGAGCAATACAAATTGAAGATGGCTTTGCAAATAACAGAAAAATAAATTTTAAAAAAAAAAAGAAAAAAAGAAAACACACCCAAATTAATGATGGTGACGACGACGTGATGGCAATATGAGACTGGGTCGAACATTTCGACCCAGTTCAAGACTGCAATCAATGTCTGCTTTTCTCAAAATAGATCAATCTTCTGTTGTCAGCTGCATGATACACTTAAGCTGAACAACTCTAAAATATATCCCCAGTGCAGAATTTTTTGATTTGCTTTAGATCGGTTTCAATCAAACTCCCAGCCTAGCTTAAAACATTCAACTTGCCAGCTGGGATTAAATTTAACCCTCTGGTTGTCAAAATGCCTGAATCTGCAGTGAGTTTACTGCAATCAGTCACGATTCAGCCTCATTAGGGCCTAAGAGTGTTGAACATCCAATTTCTCCTTGTAATTTCAAAGACTATTCAACCCCCCAGGTCATGAGAATTAAGATTTTTATCAGCCAAGGTGGATTTTTTTTCTGATCTTTTAAACAACCAACACTCCCTAACCACAGTGTGGGGGCAATTAAGAGAGGAGAATTGGTTCTTTGATTCAATTTATCAGTGGACATATATGTATTCGAGACTTCAAATGGCCATGAGGTTCCATTGGTGGGAACAATTAATTTAGAACTTATTAATAATTATAATAATAATCAACCCTAACACTCATGAATGCAGTTCATTAAGAACTTTCAAACTATTTAAACTGACTACTGAACTCAACTAACCTTCCAGTCCAGTTGATCATGCAAGCAGTGGGTCCATCTCACCCAGAAGGCACGTAGCCCTGGTGGCCTGCTTCTCGCGGCATGAATGCACCCCAGTCAGTCAGTGCTGAGTTGACGGCTTGACAGAAATAAATCCTTGTCAGAGGCTGACATCTGTCAGGCTGCAGACAGTCACAAGCAAAGCAAAACATCAAATCTGATTCTCATTAATGACTTTTTATAAGTGTGACACTGAGACTTTGGAGCAATACAAATTGAAGATGGCTTTGCAAATAACAGAAAAATAAATTTAAAAAAAAAAAAAAGAAAAGAAAACACACCCAAATTAATGATGGTGACGACGACGTGATGGCAATATGAGACTGGGTCGAACATTTCGACCCAGTTCAAGACTGCAATCAATGTCTGCTTTTCTCAAAATAGATCAATCTTCTGTTGTCAGCTGCATGATACACTTAAGCTGAACAACTCTAAAATATATCCCCAGTGCAGAATTTTTTGATTTGCTTTAGATCGGTTTCAATCAAACTCCCAGCCTAGCTTAAAACATTCAACTTGCCAGCTGGGATTAAATTTAACCCTCTGGTTGTCAAAATGCCTGAATCTGCAGTGAGTTTACTGCAATCAGTCACGATTCAGCCTCATTAGGGCCTAAGAGTGTTGAACATCCAATTTCTCCTTGTAATTTCAAAGACTATTCAACCCCCCAGGTCATGAGAATTAAGATTTTTATCAGCCAAGGTGGATTTTTTTTCTGATCTTTTAAACAACCAACACTCCCTAACCACAGTGTGGGGGCAATTAAGAGAGGAGAATTGGTTCTTTGATTCAATTTATCAGTGGACATATATGTATTCGAGACTTCAAATGGCCATGAGGTTCCATTGGTGGGAACAATTAATTTAGAACTTATTAATAATTATAATAATAATCAACCCTAACACTCATGAATGCAGTTCATTAAGAACTTTCAAACTTTTTAAACTGACTACTGAACTCAACTAACCTTCCAGTCCAGTTGATCATGCAAGCAGTGGGTCCATCTCACCCAGAAGGCACGTAGCCCTGGTGGCCTGCTTCTCGCGGCATGAATGCACCCCAGTCAGTCAGTGCTGAGTTGACGGCTTGACAGAAATAAATCCTTGTCAGAGGCTGACATCTGTCAGGCTGCAGACAGTCACAAGCAAAGCAAAACATCAAATCTGATTCTCATTAATGACTTTTTATAAGTGTGACACTGAGACTTTGGAGCAATACAAATTCAGATGGCTTTGCAAATAACAGAAAAATAAATTTAAAAAAAAAAAAAAAAAAAAGAAAACACACCCAAATTAATGATGGTGACGACGACGTGATGACAATATGAGACTGGGTCGAACATTTCGAGCCAGTTCAAGACTGCAATCAATGTCTGCTTTTCTCAAAATAGATCAATCTTCTGTTGTCAGCTGCATGATACACTTAAGCTGAACAACTCTAAAATATATCCCCAGTGCAGAATTTTTTGATTTGCTTTAGATCGGTTTCAATCAAACTCCCAGCCTAGCTTAAAACATTCAACTTGCCAGCTGGGATTAAACTTAACCCTCTGGTTGTCAAAATGCCTGAATCTGCAGTGAGTTTACTGCAATCAGTCACGATTCAGCCTCATTAGGGCCTAAGAGTGTTGAACATCCAATTTCTCCTTGTAATTTCAAAGACTATTCAACCCCCCAGGTCATGAGAATTAAGATTTTTATCAGCCAAGGTGGATTTTTTTTCTGATCTTTTAAACAACCAACACTCCCTAACCACAGTGTGGGGGCAATTAAGAGAGGAGAATTGGTTCTTTGATTCAATTTATCAGTGGACATATATGTATTCGAGACTTAAAATGGTCATGAGGTTCCATCGGTGGGCACAATTAATTTAGAACTTATTAATAATTATAATAATAATCAACCCTAACACTCATGAATGCAGTTCATTAAGAACTTTCAAACTTTTTAAACTGACTACTGAACTCAACTAACCTTCCAGTCCAGTTGATCATGCAAGCAGTGGGTCCATCTCACCCAGAAGGCACGTAGCCCTGGTGGCCTGCTTCTCGCGGCATGAATGCACCCCAGTCAGTCAGTGCTGAGTTGACGGCTTGACAGAAATAAATCCTTGTCAGAGGCTGACATCTGTCAGGCTGCAGACAGTCACAAGCAAAGCAAAACATCAAATCTGATTCTCATTAATGACTTTTTATAAGTGTGACACTGAGACTTTGGAGCAATACAAATTCAGATGGCTTTGCAAATAACAGAAAAATAAATTTAAAAAAAAAAAAAAAAAAAGAAAACACACCCAAATTAATGATGGTGACGACGACGTGATGACAATATGAGACTGGGTCGAACATTTCGAGCCAGTTCAAGACTGCAATCAATGTCTGCTTTTCTCAAAATAGATCAATCTTCTGTTGTCAGCTGCATGATACACTTAAGCTGAACAACTCTAAAATATATCCCCAGTGCAGAATTTTTTGATTTGCTTTAGATCGGTTTCAATCAAACTCCCAGCCTAGCTTAAAACATTCAACTTGCCAGCTGGGATTAAACTTAACCCTCTGGTTGTCAAAATGCCTGAATCTGCAGTGAGTTTACTGCAATCAGTCACGATTCAGCCTCATTAGGGCCTAAGAGTGTTGAACATCCAATTTCTCCTTGTAATTTCAAAGACTATTCAACCCCCCAGGTCATGAGAATTAAGATTTTTATCAGCCAAGGTGGATTTTTTTTCTGATCTTTTAAACAACCAACACTCCCTAACCACAGTGTGGGGGCAATTAAGAGAGGAGAATTGGTTCTTTGATTCAATTTATCAGTGGACATATATGTATTCGAGACTTAAAATGGTCATGAGGTTCCATCGGTGGGCACAATTAATTTAGAACTTATTAATAATTATAATAATAATCAACCCTAACACTCATGAATGCAGTTCATTAAGAACTTTCAAACTTTTTAAACTGACTACTGAACTCAACTAACCTTCTAGTCCAGTTGATCATGCAAGCAGTGGGTCCATCTCACCCAGAAGGCACGTAGCCCTGGTGGCCTGCTTCTCGCGGCATGAATGCACCCCAGTCAGTCAGTGCTGAGTTGACGGCTTGACAGAAATAAATCCTTGTCAGAGGCTGACATCTGTCAGGCTGCAGACAGTCACAAGCAAAGCAAAACATCAAATCTGATTCTCATTAATGACTTTTTATAAGTGTGACACTGAGACTTTGGAGCAATACAAATTCAGATGGCTTTGCAAATAACAGAAAAATAAATTTAAAAAAAAAAAAAAAAAAAAGAAAACACACCCAAATTAATGATGGTGACGACGACGTGATGACAATATGAGACTGGGTCGAACATTTCGAGCCAGTTCAAGACTGCAATCAATGTCTGCTTTTCTCAAAATAGATCAATCTTCTGTTGTCAGCTGCATGATACACTTAAGCTGAACAACTCTAAAATATATCCCCAGTGCAGAATTTTTTGATTTGCTTTAGATCGGTTTCAATCAAACTCCCAGCCTAGCTTAAAACATTCAACTTGCCAGCTGGGATTAAACTTAACCCTCTGGTTGTCAAAATGCCTGAATCTGCAGTGAGTTTACTGCAATCAGTCACGATTCAGCCTCATTAGGGCCTAAGAGTGTTGAACATCCAATTTCTCCTTGTAATTTCAAAGACTATTCAACCCCCCAGGTCATGAGAATTAAGATTTTTATCAGCCAAGGTGGATTTTTTTTCTGATCTTTTAAACAACCAACACTCCCTAACCACAGTGTGGGGGCAATTAAGAGAGGAGAATTGGTTCTTTGATTCAATTTATCAGTGGACATATATGTATTCGAGACTTAAAATGGTCATGAGGTTCCATCGGTGGGCACAATTAATTTAGAACTTATTAATAATTATAATAATAATCAACCCTAACACTCATGAATGCAGTTCATTAAGAACTTTCAAACTTTTTAAACTGACTACTGAACTCAACTAACCTTCCAGTCCAGTTGATCATGCAAGCAGTGGGTCCATCTCACCCAGAAGGCACGTAGCCCTGGTGGCCTGCTTCTCGCGGCATGAATGCACCCCAGTCAGTCAGTGCTGAGTTGACGGCTTGACAGAAATAAATCCTTGTCAGAGGCTGACATCTGTCAGGCTGCAGACAGTCACAAGCAAAGCAAAACATCAAATCTGATTCTCATTAATGACTTTTTATAAGTGTGACACTGAGACTTTGGAGCAATACAAATTCAGATGGCTTTGCAAATAACAGAAAAATAAATTTAAAAAAAAAAAAAAAAAAAGAAAACACACCCAAATTAATGATGGTGACGACGACGTGATGACAATATGAGACTGGGTCGAACATTTCGAGCCAGTTCAAGACTGCAATCAATGTCTGCTTTTCTCAAAATAGATCAATCTTCTGTTGTCAGCTGCATGATACACTTAAGCTGAACAACTCTAAAATATATCCCCAGTGCAGAATTTTTTGATTTGCTTTAGATCGGTTTCAATCAAACTCCCAGCCTAGCTTAAAACATTCAACTTGCCAGCTGGGATTAAACTTAACCCTCTGGTTGTCAAAATGCCTGAATCTGCAGTGAGTTTACTGCAATCAGTCACGATTCAGCCTCATTAGGGCCTAAGAGTGTTGAACATCCAATTTCTCCTTGTAATTTCAAAGACTATTCAACCCCCCAGGTCATGAGAATTAAGATTTTTATCAGCCAAGGTGGATTTTTTTTCTGATCTTTTAAACAACCAACACTCCCTAACCACAGTGTGGGGGCAATTAAGAGAGGAGAATTGGTTCTTTGATTCAATTTATCAGTGGACATATATGTATTCGAGACTTAAAATGGTCATGAGGTTCCATCGGTGGGCACAATTAATTTAGAACTTATTAATAATTATAATAATAATCAACCCTAACACTCATGAATGCAGTTCATTATAAGAACTTTCAAACTTTTTAAACTGACTACTGAACTCAACTAACCTTCCAGTCCAGTTGATCATGCAAGCAGTGGGTCCATCTCACCCAGAAGGCACGTAGCCCTGGTGGCCTGCTTCTCGCGGCATGAATGCACCCCAGTCAGTCAGTGCTGAGTTGACGGCTTGACAGAAATAAATCCTTGTCAGAGGCTGACATCTGTCAGGCTGCAGACAGTCACAAGCAAAGCAAAACATCAAATCTGATTCTCATTAATGACTTTTTATAAGTGTGACACTGAGACTTTGGAGCAATACAAATTCAGATGGCTTTGCAAATAACAGAAAAATAAATTTAAAAAAAAAAAAAAAAAAAGAAAACACACCCAAATTAATGATGGTGACGACGACGTGATGACAATATGAGACTGGGTCGAACATTTCGAGCCAGTTCAAGACTGCAATCAATGTCTGCTTTTCTCAAAATAGATCAATCTTCTGTTGTCAGCTGCATGATACACTTAAGCTGAACAACTCTAAAATATATCCCCAGTGCAGAATTTTTTGATTTGCTTTAGATCGGTTTCAATCAAACTCCCAGCCTAGCTTAAAACATTCAACTTGCCAGCTGGGATTAAACTTAACCCTCTGGTTGTCAAAATGCCTGAATCTGCAGTGAGTTTACTGCAATCAGTCACGATTCAGCCTCATTAGGGCCTAATAAGAGTGTTGAACATCCAATTTCTCCTTGTAATTTCAAAGACTATTCAACCCCCCAGGTCATGAGAATTAAGATTTTTATCAGCCAAGGTGGATTTTTTTTCTGATCTTTTAAACAACCAACACTCCCTAACCACAGTGTGGGGGCAATTAAGAGAGGAGAATTGGTTCTTTGATTCAATTTATCAGTGGACATATATGTATTCGAGACTTCAAATGGCCATGAGGTTCCATTGGTGGGAACAATTAATTTAGAACTTATTAATAATTATAATAATAATCAACCCTAACACTCATGAATGCAGTTCATTAAGAACTTTCAAACTATTTAAACTGACTACTGAACTCAACTAACCTTCCAGTCCAGTTGATCATGCAAGCAGTGGGTCCATCTCACCCAGAAGGCACGTAGCCCTGGTGGCCTGCTTCTCGCGGCATGAATGCACCCCAGTCAGTCAGTGCTGAGTTGACGGCTTGACAGAAATAAATCCTTGTCAGAGGCTGACATCTGTCAGGCTGCAGACAGTCACAAGCAAAGCAAAACATCAAATCTGATTCTCATTAATGACTTTTTATAAGTGTGACACTGAGACTTTGGAGCAATACAAATTGAAGATGGCTTTGCAAATAACAGAAAAATAAATTTTAAAAAAAAAAAGAAAAGAAAACACACCCAAATTAATGATGGTGACGACGACGTGATGGCAATATGAGACTGGGTCGAACATTTCGACCCAGTTCAAGACTGCAATCAATGTCTGCTTTTCTCAAAATAGATCAATCTTCTGTTGTCAGCTGCATGATACACTTAAGCTGAACAACTCTAAAATATATCCCCAGTGCAGAATTTTTTGATTTGCTTTAGATCGGTTTCAATCAAACTCCCAGCCTAGCTTAAAACATTCAACTTGCCAGCTGGGATTAAATTTAACCCTCTGGTTGTCAAAATGCCTGAATCTGCAGTGAGTTTACTGCAATCAGTCACGATTCAGCCTCATTAGGGCCTAAGAGTGTTGAACATCCAATTTCTCCTTGTAATTTCAAAGACTATTCAACCCCCCAGGTCATGAGAATTAAGATTTTTATCAGCCAAGGTGGATTTTTTTTCTGATCTTTTAAACAACCAACACTCCCTAACCACAGTGTGGGGGCAATTAAGAGAGGAGAATTGGTTCTTTGATTCAATTTATCAGTGGACATATATGTATTCGAGACTTCAAATGGCCATGAGGTTCCATTGGTGGGAACAATTAATTTAGAACTTATTAATAATTATAATAATAATCAACCCTAACACTCATGAATGCAGTTCATTAAGAACTTTCAAACTATTTAAACTGACTACTGAACTCAACTAACCTTCCAGTCCAGTTGATCATGCAAGCAGTGGGTCCATCTCACCCAGAAGGCACGTAGCCCTGGTGGCCTGCTTCTCGCGGCATGAATGCACCCCAGTCAGTCAGTGCTGAGTTGACGGCTTGACAGAAATAAATCCTTGTCAGAGGCTGACATCTGTCAGGCTGCAGACAGTCACAAGCAAAGCAAAACATCAAATCTGATTCTCATTAATGACTTTTTATAAGTGTGACACTGAGACTTTGGAGCAATACAAATTGAAGATGGCTTTGCAAATAACAGAAAAATAAATTTTAAAAAAAAAAAGAAAAGAAAACACACCCAAATTAATGATGGTGACGACGACGTGATGGCAATATGAGACTGGGTCGAACATTTCGACCCAGTTCAAGACTGCAATCAATGTCTGCTTTTCTCAAAATAGATCAATCTTCTGTTGTCAGCTGCATGATACACTTAAGCTGAACAACTCTAAAATATATCCCCAGTGCAGAATTTTTTGATTTGCTTTAGATCGGTTTCAATCAAACTCCCAGCCTAGCTTAAAACATTCAACTTGCCAGCTGGGATTAAATTTAACCCTCTGGTTGTCAAAATGCCTGAATCTGCAGTGAGTTTACTGCAATCAGTCACGATTCAGCCTCATTAGGGCCTAAGAGTGTTGAACATCCAATTTCTCCTTGTAATTTCAAAGACTATTCAACCCCCCAGGTCATGAGAATTAAGATTTTTATCAGCCAAGGTGGATTTTTTTTCTGATCTTTTAAACAACCAACACTCCCTAACCACAGTGTGGGGGCAATTAAGAGAGGAGAATTGGTTCTTTGATTCAATTTATCAGTGGACATATATGTATTCGAGACTTCAAATGGCCATGAGGTTCCATTGGTGGGAACAATTAATTTAGAACTTATTAATAATTATAATAATAATCAACCCTAACACTCATGAATGCAGTTCATTAAGAACTTTCAAACTATTTAAACTGACTACTGAACTCAACTAACCTTCCAGTCCAGTTGATCATGCAAGCAGTGGGTCCATCTCACCCAGAAGGCACGTAGCCCTGGTGGCCTGCTTCTCGCGGCATGAATGCACCCCAGTCAGTCAGTGCTGAGTTGACGGCTTGACAGAAATAAATCCTTGTCAGAGGCTGACATCTGTCAGGCTGCAGACAGTCACAAGCAAAGCAAAACATCAAATCTGATTCTCATTAATGACTTTTTATAAGTGTGACACTGAGACTTTGGAGCAATACAAATTGAAGATGGCTTTGCAAATAACAGAAAAATAAATTTTAAAAAAAAAAAGAAAAGAAAACACACCCAAATTAATGATGGTGACGACGACGTGATGGCAATATGAGACTGGGTCGAACATTTCGACCCAGTTCAAGACTGCAATCAATGTCTGCTTTTCTCAAAATAGATCAATCTTCTGTTGTCAGCTGCATGATACACTTAAGCTGAACAACTCTAAAATATATCCCCAGTGCAGAATTTTTTGATTTGCTTTAGATCGGTTTCAATCAAACTCCCAGCCTAGCTTAAAACATTCAACTTGCCAGCTGGGATTAAATTTAACCCTCTGGTTGTCAAAATGCCTGAATCTGCAGTGAGTTTACTGCAATCAGTCACGATTCAGCCTCATTAGGGCCTAAGAGTGTTGAACATCCAATTTCTCCTTGTAATTTCAAAGACTATTCAACCCCCCAGGTCATGAGAATTAAGATTTTTATCAGCCAAGGTGGATTTTTTTTCTGATCTTTTAAACAACCAACACTCCCTAACCACAGTGTGGGGGCAATTAAGAGAGGAGAATTGGTTCTTTGATTCAATTTATCAGTGGACATATATGTATTCGAGACTTCAAATGGCCATGAGGTTCCATTGGTGGGAACAATTAATTTAGAACTTATTAATAATTATAATAATAATCAACCCTAACACTCATGAATGCAGTTCATTAAGAACTTTCAAACTATTTAAACTGACTACTGAACTCAACTAACCTTCCAGTCCAGTTGATCATGCAAGCAGTGGGTCCATCTCACCCAGAAGGCACGTAGCCCTGGTGGCCTGCTTCTCGCGGCATGAATGCACCCCAGTCAGTCAGTGCTGAGTTGACGGCTTGACAGAAATAAATCCTTGTCAGAGGCTGACATCTGTCAGGCTGCAGACAGTCACAAGCAAAGCAAAACATCAAATCTGATTCTCATTAATGACTTTTTATAAGTGTGACACTGAGACTTTGGAGCAATACAAATTGAAGATGGCTTTGCAAATAACAGAAAAATAAATTTTAAAAAAAAAAAGAAAAGAAAACACACCCAAATTAATGATGGTGACGACGACGTGATGGCAATATGAGACTGGGTCGAACATTTCGACCCAGTTCAAGACTGCAATCAATGTCTGCTTTTCTCAAAATAGATCAATCTTCTGTTGTCAGCTGCATGATACACTTAAGCTGAACAACTCTAAAATATATCCCCAGTGCAGAATTTTTTGATTTGCTTTAGATCGGTTTCAATCAAACTCCCAGCCTAGCTTAAAACATTCAACTTGCCAGCTGGGATTAAATTTAACCCTCTGGTTGTCAAAATGCCTGAATCTGCAGTGAGTTTACTGCAATCAGTCACGATTCAGCCTCATTAGGGCCTAAGAGTGTTGAACATCCAATTTCTCCTTGTAATTTCAAAGACTATTCAACCCCCCAGGTCATGAGAATTAAGATTTTTATCAGCCAAGGTGGATTTTTTTTCTGATCTTTTAAACAACCAACACTCCCTAACCACAGTGTGGGGGCAATTAAGAGAGGAGAATTGGTTCTTTGATTCAATTTATCAGTGGACATATATGTATTCGAGACTTCAAATGGCCATGAGGTTCCATTGGTGGGAACAATTAATTTAGAACTTATTAATAATTATAATAATAATCAACCCTAACACTCATGAATGCAGTTCATTAAGAACTTTCAAACTATTTAAACTGACTACTGAACTCAACTAACCTTCCAGTCCAGTTGATCATGCAAGCAGTGGGTCCATCTCACCCAGAAGGCACGTAGCCCTGATGGCCTGCTTCTCGCGGCATGAATGCACCCCAGTCAGTCAGTGCTGAGTTGACGGCTTGACAGAAATAAATCCTTGTCAGAGGCTGACATCTGTCAGGCTGCAGACAGTCACAAGCAAAGCAAAACATCAAATCTGATTCTCATTAATGACTTTTTATAAGTGTGACACTGAGACTTTGGAGCAATACAAATTGAAGATGGCTTTGCAAATAACAGAAAAATAAATTTTAAAAAAAAAAAGAAAAGAAAACACACCCAAATTAATGATGGTGACGACGACGTGATGGCAATATGAGACTGGGTCGAACATTTCGACCCAGTTCAAGACTGCAATCAATGTCTGCTTTTCTCAAAATAGATCAATCTTCTGTTGTCAGCTGCATGATACACTTAAGCTGAACAACTCTAAAATATATCCCCAGTGCAGAATTTTTTGATTTGCTTTAGATCGGTTTCAATCAAACTCCCAGCCTAGCTTAAAACATTCAACTTGCCAGCTGGGATTAAATTTAACCCTCTGGTTGTCAAAATGCCTGAATCTGCAGTGAGTTTACTGCAATCAGTCACGATTCAGCCTCATTAGGGCCTAAGAGTGTTGAACATCCAATTTCTCCTTGTAATTTCAAAGACTATTCAACCCCCCAGGTCATGAGAATTAAGATTTTTATCAGCCAAGGTGGATTTTTTTTCTGATCTTTTAAACAACCAACACTCCCTAACCACAGTGTGGGGGCAATTAAGAGAGGAGAATTGGTTCTTTGATTCAATTTATCAGTGGACATATATGTATTCGAGACTTCAAATGGCCATGAGGTTCCATTGGTGGGAACAATTAATTTAGAACTTATTAATAATTATAATAATAATCAACCCTAACACTCATGAATGCAGTTCATTAAGAACTTTCAAACTATTTAAACTGACTACTGAACTCAACTAACCTTCCAGTCCAGTTGATCATGCAAGCAGTGGGTCCATCTCACCCAGAAGGCACGTAGCCCTGGTGGCCTGCTTCTCGCGGCATGAATGCACCCCAGTCAGTCAGTGCTGAGTTGACGGCTTGACAGAAATAAATCCTTGTCAGAGGCTGACATCTGTCAGGCTGCAGACAGTCACAAGCAAAGCAAAACATCAAATCTGATTCTCATTAATGACTTTTTATAAGTGTGACACTGAGACTTTGGAGCAATACAAATTGAAGATGGCTTTGCAAATAACAGAAAAATAAATTTTAAAAAAAAAAAGAAAAGAAAACACACCCAAATTAATGATGGTGACGACGACGTGATGGCAATATGAGACTGGGTCGAACATTTCGACCCAGTTCAAGACTGCAATCAATGTCTGCTTTTCTCAAAATAGATCAATCTTCTGTTGTCAGCTGCATGATACACTTAAGCTGAACAACTCTAAAATATATCCCCAGTGCAGAATTTTTTGATTTGCTTTAGATCGGTTTCAATCAAACTCCCAGCCTAGCTTAAAACATTCAACTTGCCAGCTGGGATTAAATTTAACCCTCTGGTTGTCAAAATGCCTGAATCTGCAGTGAGTTTACTGCAATCAGTCACGATTCAGCCTCATTAGGGCCTAAGAGTGTTGAACATCCAATTTCTCCTTGTAATTTCAAAGACTATTCAACCCCCCAGGTCATGAGAATTAAGATTTTTATCAGCCAAGGTGGATTTTTTTTCTGATCTTTTAAACAACCAACACTCCCTAACCACAGTGTGGGGGCAATTAAGAGAGGAGAATTGGTTCTTTGATTCAATTTATCAGTGGACATATATGTATTCGAGACTTCAAATGGCCATGAGGTTCCATTGGTGGGAACAATTAATTTAGAACTTATTAATAATTATAATAATAATCAACCCTAACACTCATGAATGCAGTTCATTAAGAACTTTCAAACTATTTAAACTGACTACTGAACTCAACTAACCTTCCAGTCCAGTTGATCATGCAAGCAGTGGGTCCATCTCACCCAGAAGGCACGTAGCCCTGGTGGCCTGCTTCTCGCGGCATGAATGCACCCCAGTCAGTCAGTGCTGAGTTGACGGCTTGACAGAAATAAATCCTTGTCAGAGGCTGACATCTGTCAGGCTGCAGACAGTCACAAGCAAAGCAAAACATCAAATCTGATTCTCATTAATGACTTTTTATAAGTGTGACACTGAGACTTTGGAGCAATACAAATTGAAGATGGCTTTGCAAATAACAGAAAAATAAATTTTAAAAAAAAAAGAAAAGAAAACACACCCAAATTAATGATGGTGACGACGACGTGATGGCAATATGAGACTGGGTCGAACATTTCGACCCAGTTCAAGACTGCAATCAATGTCTGCTTTTCTCAAAATAGATCAATCTTCTGTTGTCAGCTGCATGATACACTTAAGCTGAACAACTCTAAAATATATCCCCAGTGCAGAATTTTTTGATTTGCTTTAGATCGGTTTCAATCAAACTCCCAGCCTAGCTTAAAACATTCAACTTGCCAGCTGGGATTAAATTTAACCCTCTGGTTGTCAAAATGCCTGAATCTGCAGTGAGTTTACTGCAATCAGTCACGATTCAGCCTCATTAGGGCCTAAGAGTGTTGAACATCCAATTTCTCCTTGTAATTTCAAAGACTATTCAACCCCCCAGGTCATGAGAATTAAGATTTTTATCAGCCAAGGTGGATTTTTTTTCTGATCTTTTAAACAACCAACACTCCCTAACCACAGTGTGGGGGCAATTAAGAGAGGAGAATTGGTTCTTTGATTCAATTTATCAGTGGACATATATGTATTCGAGACTTCAAATGGCCATGAGGTTCCATTGGTGGGAACAATTAATTTAGAACTTATTAATAATTATAATAATAATCAACCCTAACACTCATGAATGCAGTTCATTAAGAACTTTCAAACTATTTAAACTGACTACTGAACTCAACTAACCTTCCAGTCCAGTTGATCATGCAAGCAGTGGGTCCATCTCACCCAGAAGGCACGTAGCCCTGGTGGCCTGCTTCTCGCGGCATGAATGCACCCCAGTCAGTCAGTGCTGAGTTGACGGCTTGACAGAAATAAATCCTTGTCAGAGGCTGACATCTGTCAGGCTGCAGACAGTCACAAGCAAAGCAAAACATCAAATCTGATTCTCATTAATGACTTTTTATAAGTGTGACACTGAGACTTTGGAGCAATACAAATTGAAGATGGCTTTGCAAATAACAGAAAAATAAATTTTAAAAAAAAAAAGAAAAGAAAACACACCCAAATTAATGATGGTGACGACGACGTGATGGCAATATGAGACTGGGTCGAACATTTCGACCCAGTTCAAGACTGCAATCAATGTCTGCTTTTCTCAAAATAGATCAATCTTCTGTTGTCAGCTGCATGATACACTTAAGCTGAACAACTCTAAAATATATCCCCAGTGCAGAATTTTTTGATTTGCTTTAGATCGGTTTCAATCAAACTCCCAGCCTAGCTTAAAACATTCAACTTGCCAGCTGGGATTAAATTTAACCCTCTGGTTGTCAAAATGCCTGAATCTGCAGTGAGTTTACTGCAATCAGTCACGATTCAGCCTCATTAGGGCCTAAGAGTGTTGAACATCCAATTTCTCCTTGTAATTTCAAAGACTATTCAACCCCCCAGGTCATGAGAATTAAGATTTTTATCAGCCAAGGTGGATTTTTTTTCTGATCTTTTAAACAACCAACACTCCCTAACCACAGTGTGGGGGCAATTAAGAGAGGAGAATTGGTTCTTTGATTCAATTTATCAGTGGACATATATGTATTCGAGACTTCAAATGGCCATGAGGTTCCATTGGTGGGAACAATTAATTTAGAACTTATTAATAATTATAATAATAATCAACCCTAACACTCATGAATGCAGTTCATTAAGAACTTTCAAACTATTTAAACTGACTACTGAACTCAACTAACCTTCCAGTCCAGTTGATCATGCAAGCAGTGGGTCCATCTCACCCAGAAGGCACGTAGCCCTGGTGGCCTGCTTCTCGCGGCATGAATGCACCCCAGTCAGTCAGTGCTGAGTTGACGGCTTGACAGAAATAAATCCTTGTCAGAGGCTGACATCTGTCAGGCTGCAGACAGTCACAAGCAAAGCAAAACATCAAATCTGATTCTCATTAATGACTTTTTATAAGTGTGACACTGAGACTTTGGAGCAATACAAATTGAAGATGGCTTTGCAAATAACAGAAAAATAAATTTTAAAAAAAAAAGAAAAGAAAACACACCCAAATTAATGATGGTGACGACGACGTGATGGCAATATGAGACTGGGTCGAACATTTCGACCCAGTTCAAGACTGCAATCAATGTCTGCTTTTCTCAAAATAGATCAATCTTCTGTTGTCAGCTGCATGATACACTTAAGCTGAACAACTCTAAAATATATCCCCAGTGCAGAATTTTTTGATTTGCTTTAGATCGGTTTCAATCAAACTCCCAGCCTAGCTTAAAACATTCAACTTGCCAGCTGGGATTAAATTTAACCCTCTGGTTGTCAAAATGCCTGAATCTGCAGTGAGTTTACTGCAATCAGTCACGATTCAGCCTCATTAGGGCCTAAGAGTGTTGAACATCCAATTTCTCCTTGTAATTTCAAAGACTATTCAACCCCCCAGGTCATGAGAATTAAGATTTTTATCAGCCAAGGTGGATTTTTTTTCTGATCTTTTAAACAACCAACACTCCCTAACCACAGTGTGGGGGCAATTAAGAGAGGAGAATTGGTTCTTTGATTCAATTTATCAGTGGACATATATGTATTCGAGACTTCAAATGGCCATGAGGTTCCATTGGTGGGAACAATTAATTTAGAACTTATTAATAATTATAATAATAATCAACCCTAACACTCATGAATGCAGTTCATTAAGAACTTTCAAACTATTTAAACTGACTACTGAACTCAACTAACCTTCCAGTCCAGTTGATCATGCAAGCAGTGGGTCCATCTCACCCAGAAGGCACGTAGCCCTGGTGGCCTGCTTCTCGCGGCATGAATGCACCCCAGTCAGTCAGTGCTGAGTTGACGGCTTGACAGAAATAAATCCTTGTCAGAGGCTGACATCTGTCAGGCTGCAGACAGTCACAAGCAAAGCAAAACATCAAATCTGATTCTCATTAATGACTTTTTATAAGTGTGACACTGAGACTTTGGAGCAATACAAATTGAAGATGGCTTTGCAAATAACAGAAAAATAAATTTTAAAAAAAAAAAGAAAAGAAAACACACCCAAATTAATGATGGTGACGACGACGTGATGGCAATATGAGACTGGGTCGAACATTTCGACCCAGTTCAAGACTGCAATCAATGTCTGCTTTTCTCAAAATAGATCAATCTTCTGTTGTCAGCTGCATGATACACTTAAGCTGAACAACTCTAAAATATATCCCCAGTGCAGAATTTTTTGATTTGCTTTAGATCGGTTTCAATCAAACTCCCAGCCTAGCTTAAAACATTCAACTTGCCAGCTGGGATTAAATTTAACCCTCTGGTTGTCAAAATGCCTGAATCTGCAGTGAGTTTACTGCAATCAGTCACGATTCAGCCTCATTAGGGCCTAAGAGTGTTGAACATCCAATTTCTCCTTGTAATTTCAAAGACTATTCAACCCCCCAGGTCATGAGAATTAAGATTTTTATCAGCCAAGGTGGATTTTTTTTCTGATCTTTTAAACAACCAACACTCCCTAACCACAGTGTGGGGGCAATTAAGAGAGGAGAATTGGTTCTTTGATTCAATTTATCAGTGGACATATATGTATTCGAGACTTCAAATGGCCATGAGGTTCCATTGGTGGGAACAATTAATTTAGAACTTATTAATAATTATAATAATAATCAACCCTAACACTCATGAATGCAGTTCATTAAGAACTTTCAAACTATTTAAACTGACTACTGAACTCAACTAACCTTCCAGTCCAGTTGATCATGCAAGCAGTGGGTCCATCTCACCCAGAAGGCACGTAGCCCTGGTGGCCTGCTTCTCGCGGCATGAATGCACCCCAGTCAGTCAGTGCTGAGTTGACGGCTTGACAGAAATAAATCCTTGTCAGAGGCTGACATCTGTCAGGCTGCAGACAGTCACAAGCAAAGCAAAACATCAAATCTGATTCTCATTAATGACTTTTTATAAGTGTGACACTGAGACTTTGGAGCAATACAAATTGAAGATGGCTTTGCAAATAACAGAAAAATAAATTTTAAAAAAAAAAAGAAAAGAAAACACACCCAAATTAATGATGGTGACGACGACGTGATGGCAATATGAGACTG
The DNA here is from genome assembly GCF_977016875.1 of Pavona decussata. Classification (NCBI taxonomy): domain Eukaryota; kingdom Metazoa; phylum Cnidaria; class Anthozoa; order Scleractinia; family Agariciidae; genus Pavona; species Pavona decussata. The sequence goes on from NW_028146105.1 coordinate 18,771, forward strand.
GGTCGAACATTTCGACCCAGTTCAAGACTGCAATCAATGTCTGCTTTTCTCAAAATAGATCAATCTTCTGTTGTCAGCTGCATGATACACTTAAGCTGAACAACTCTAAAATATATCCCCAGTGCAGAATTTTTTGATTTGCTTTAGATCGGTTTCAATCAAACTCCCAGCCTAGCTTAAAACATTCAACTTGCCAGCTGGGATTAAATTTAACCCTCTGGTTGTCAAAATGCCTGAATCTGCAGTGAGTTTACTGCAATCAGTCACGATTCAGCCTCATTAGGGCCTAAGAGTGTTGAACATCCAATTTCTCCTTGTAATTTCAAAGACTATTCAACCCCCCAGGTCATGAGAATTAAGATTTTTATCAGCCAAGGTGGATTTTTTTTCTGATCTTTTAAACAACCAACACTCCCTAACCACAGTGTGGGGGCAATTAAGAGAGGAGAATTGGTTCTTTGATTCAATTTATCAGTGGACATATATGTATTCGAGACTTCAAATGGCCATGAGGTTCCATTGGTGGGAACAATTAATTTAGAACTTATTAATAATTATAATAATAATCAACCCTAACACTCATGAATGCAGTTCATTAAGAACTTTCAAACTATTTAAACTGACTACTGAACTCAACTAACCTTCCAGTCCAGTTGATCATGCAAGCAGTGGGTCCATCTCACCCAGAAGGCACGTAGCCCTGGTGGCCTGCTTCTCGCGGCATGAATGCACCCCAGTCAGTCAGTGCTGAGTTGACGGCTTGACAGAAATAAATCCTTGTCAGAGGCTGACATCTGTCAGGCTGCAGACAGTCACAAGCAAAGCAAAACATCAAATCTGATTCTCATTAATGACTTTTTATAAGTGTGACACTGAGACTTTGGAGCAATACAAATTGAAGATGGCTTTGCAAATAACAGAAAAATAAATTTTAAAAAAAAAAAGAAAAGAAAACACACCCAAATTAATGATGGTGACGACGACGTGATGGCAATATGAGACTGGGTCGAACATTTCGACCCAGTTCAAGACTGCAATCAATGTCTGCTTTTCTCAAAATAGATCAATCTTCTGTTGTCAGCTGCATGATACACTTAAGCTGAACAACTCTAAAATATATCCCCAGTGCAGAATTTTTTGATTTGCTTTAGATCGGTTTCAATCAAACTCCCAGCCTAGCTTAAAACATTCAACTTGCCAGCTGGGATTAAATTTAACCCTCTGGTTGTCAAAATGCCTGAATCTGCAGTGAGTTTACTGCAATCAGTCACGATTCAGCCTCATTAGGGCCTAAGAGTGTTGAACATCCAATTTCTCCTTGTAATTTCAAAGACTATTCAACCCCCCAGGTCATGAGAATTAAGATTTTTATCAGCCAAGGTGGATTTTTTTTCTGATCTTTTAAACAACCAACACTCCCTAACCACAGTGTGGGGGCAATTAAGAGAGGAGAATTGGTTCTTTGATTCAATTTATCAGTGGACATATATGTATTCGAGACTTCAAATGGCCATGAGGTTCCATTGGTGGGAACAATTAATTTAGAACTTATTAATAATTATAATAATAATCAACCCTAACACTCATGAATGCAGTTCATTAAGAACTTTCAAACTATTTAAACTGACTACTGAACTCAACTAACCTTCCAGTCCAGTTGATCATGCAAGCAGTGGGTCCATCTCACCCAGAAGGCACGTAGCCCTGGTGGCCTGCTTCTCGCGGCATGAATGCACCCCAGTCAGTCAGTGCTGAGTTGACGGCTTGACAGAAATAAATCCTTGTCAGAGGCTGACATCTGTCAGGCTGCAGACAGTCACAAGCAAAGCAAAACATCAAATCTGATTCTCATTAATGACTTTTTATAAGTGTGACACTGAGACTTTGGAGCAATACAAATTGAAGATGGCTTTGCAAATAACAGAAAAATAAATTTTAAAAAAAAAAAGAAAAGAAAACACACCCAAATTAATGATGGTGACGACGACGTGATGGCAATATGAGACTGGGTCGAACATTTCGACCCAGTTCAAGACTGCAATCAATGTCTGCTTTTCTCAAAATAGATCAATCTTCTGTTGTCAGCTGCATGATACACTTAAGCTGAACAACTCTAAAATATATCCCCAGTGCAGAATTTTTTGATTTGCTTTAGATCGGTTTCAATCAAACTCCCAGCCTAGCTTAAAAC
>NW_028146106.1:0-31459 GCF_977016875.1 Pavona decussata
CCACGTGGTACGTGTTGAGGTTTGCATTTCAGGAGCATGCGTACTGCTAAAACTCATATAACGAATAGATAAATACCTCGTTGTTTATTTCAACAAAATGATCAGGCAATGATCAAAAATATGAAAAGCTAGGGGGAAAAAACACACTTGTGATTAGTCTATAAAGTCACTTAACGACAAGGGAATCTTTTCACTATATTAATTTTGTTTAAAAAAAAAACGCTCAATGTTTGTGATTGTTCATTCTACCCAAGCCTTGGCATCCGTACAGATCGACGTTGTAGTTCATTTTTTTTTTTATCTCAGTTAACCCTTTAACCTCTAATATCAGAGACAAAATTCTCCTATCTTGTCCCGTTACTTTTCTTATAAAAGTACTGTGGAGAAGTTATTAAAATATCAAGAAAATTCACCTTGGGCGATCATATCCTTAATTCTCATAACTTTATGGGTTGAATAAGCATGGATATTACAAGGAGAAATTTGATGCTGATCACTGTTAGGGCTTAAAAGGTTAAGGTGGTCTTTCACCCAAAGAGTTAATTTGTTTGGTAAAAGTTTCCGGCAAAGTTCTTTTCTATTACTTTATAGGGATTCACGCCCTGGCATCAAAAAATGAGTCTTTTCCAGTCACATGTCATACTAGTTAATGATTAACCAGCACGCTAAGTAAAAATAAGGGCTGTTGATTGCAAGAACGATATCTTACTAACGAGAAATAGCTTTTCTTTTAACTGAAATGGCCCAAAATTTGATTTCTCTGAACAATTCAACTTAAAATGAGAAAAAAACATCATTTTGACAACCACTCGTCATATAATTAGTTTTGACAAATGCGAGTATCTCGAGCGACGGGCTAAGCAAAATATCCACGCAATTCTAGAAAATAACAAAGGCATTCGCAGAAAGTCTGATTGTGTTGATTAGCTAGGTAAATTTACGGTATTTAACTGAAAGGAAGTTTTCTCGCAAAGAGGTGCGAAGATAACAAGACAAGTTAAGCGATTATTCTTGAAACGAACAAGTTCACAGCTAGAATAATCAATGACATCGCTAATTCGAAAATGTTTCGTTCTCGCTCTGAAGCAAACACGACAGTGAAAAGAAACAACATAGTAACAACTGGAGTAAACCAGTTTATTTAAGTCGACTGTGCATTTTAGGGGGCCCCTGACACTGAACAAAGTTCACTGAATCTAGTAAACACAAGAACAGTACACTGAACAGCAGACGAAAAAAAATGCCGGTAGAACTGAACATCGTCGTAACTAAACATTTTGATTACTTAGCGATATGTGAAAGAGAAATACCAACATTAACTGAATAAAACATGATTGTTCAACACTTACTGAGACCTTTAAGTTGTCTTCCTGTCAGGTCCATTCGCTCCTCAGCAAAGTCACAAGCGATACCTTTCCATCGATCACCTGAATCGCTCATCCACTGACCGCGCGCACATCGCAAAGACGGCCTGAAAGTCAAAGTCCTCATCCTGTCACTAAAACAACAATAATAAACAAAATAATAGTGACATGTTGTCGCCGAAACGTCATGTTTTAATCTCGCTCCTTTCTTTTTATTTTGAAATAATGGCAACCACCTGACACAAGGTACCCCATGCACCGAAGGTCCCTTATGTAGGGGGGATGACTTTTGCACTCAGTACGATAACTTGTCGCTCACGACAAGACAGTGAGGGAGGTGAACTGTCGACCCCTAAGCCGAATATTAAGACAGCCCCTTTCGCCACTAGCGCTCACATCCAACTTCAAGACATAACGTACATCCATATATAACATGGACAGGTGTCTTCCACGTGGTACGTGTTGAGGTTTGCATTTCAGGAGCATGCGTACTGCTAAAACTCATATAACGAATAGATAAATACCTCGTTGTTTATTTCAACAAAATGATCAGGCAATGATCAAAAATATGAAAAGCTAGGGGGAAAAAACACACTTGTGATTAGTCTATAAAGTCACTTAACGACAAGGGAATCTTTTCACTATATTAATTTTGTTTAAAAAAAAAACGCTCAATGTTTGTGATTGTTCATTCTACCCAAGCCTTGGCATCCGTACAGATCGACGTTGTAGTTCATTTTTTTTTTTATCTCAGTTAACCCTTTAACCTCTAATATCAGAGACAAAATTCTCCTATCTTGTCCCGTTACTTTTCTTATAAAAGTACTGTGGAGAAGTTATTAAAATATCAAGAAAATTCACCTTGGGCGATCATATCCTTAATTCTCATAACTTTATGGGTTGAATAAGCATGGATATTACAAGGAGAAATTTGATGCTGATCACTGTTAGGGCTTAAAAGGTTAAGGTGGTCTTTCACCCAAAGAGTTAATTTGTTTGGTAAAAGTTTCCGGCAAAGTTCTTTTCTATTACTTTATAGGGATTCACGCCCTGGCATCAAAAATGAGTCTTTTCCAGTCACATGTCATACTAGTTAATGATTAACCAGCACGCTAAGTAAAAATAAGGGCTGTTGATTGCAAGAACGATATCTTACTAACGAGAAATAGCTTTTCTTTTAACTGAAATGGCCCAAAATTTGATTTCTCTGAACAATTCAACTTAAAATGAGAAAAAAACATCATTTTGACAACCACTCGTCATATAATTAGTTTTGACAAATGCGAGTATCTCGAGCGACGGGCTAAGCAAAATATCCACGCAATTCTAGAAAATAACAAAGGCATTCGCAGAAAGTCTGATTGTGTTGATTAGCTAGGTAAATTTACGGTATTTAACTGAAAGGAAGTTTTCTCGCAAAGAGGTGCGAAGATAACAAGACAAGTTAAGCGATTATTCTTGAAACGAACAAGTTCACAGCTAGAATAATCAATGACATCGCTAATTCGAAAATGTTTCGTTCTCGCTCTGAAGCAAACACGACAGTGAAAAGAAACAACATAGTAACAACTGGAGTAAACCAGTTTATTTAAGTCGACTGTGCATTTTAGGGGGCCCCTGACACTGAACAAAGTTCACTGAATCTAGTAAACACAAGAACAGTACACTGAACAGCAGACGAAAAAAAATGCCGGTAGAACTGAACATCGTCGTAACTAAACATTTTGATTACTTAGCGATATGTGAAAGAGAAATACCAACATTAACTGAATAAAACATGATTGTTCAACACTTACTGAGACCTTTAAGTTGTCTTCCTGTCAGGTCCATTCGCTCCTCAGCAAAGTCACAAGCGATACCTTTCCATCGATCACCTGAATCGCTCATCCACTGACCGCGCGCACATCGCAAAGACGGCCTGAAAGTCAAAGTCCTCATCCTGTCACTAAAACAACAATAATAAACAAAATAATAGTGACATGTTGTCGCCGAAACGTCATGTTTTAATCTCGCTCCTTTCTTTTTATTTTGAAATAATGGCAACCACCTGACACAAGGTACCCCATGCACCGAAGGTCCCTTATGTAGGGGGGATGACTTTTGCACTCAGTACGATAACTTGTCGCTCACGACAAGACAGTGAGGGAGGTGAACTGTCGACCCCTAAGCCGAATATTAAGACAGCCCCTTTCGCCACTAGCGCTCACATCCAACTTCAAGACATAACGTACATCCATATATAACATGGACAGGTGTCTTCCACGTGGTACGTGTTGAGGTTTGCATTTCAGGAGCATGCGTACTGCTAAAACTCATATAACGAATAGATAAATACCTCGTTGTTTATTTCAACAAAATGATCAGGCAATGATCAAAAATATGAAAAGCTAGGGGGAAAAAACACACTTGTGATTAGTCTATAAAGTCACTTAACGACAAGGGAATCTTTTCACTATATTAATTTTGTTTAAAAAAAAAACGCTCAATGTTTGTGATTGTTCATTCTACCCAAGCCTTGGCATCCGTACAGATCGACGTTGTAGTTCATTTTTTTTTTTATCTCAGTTAACCCTTTAACCTCTAATATCAGAGACAAAATTCTCCTATCTTGTCCCGTTACTTTTCTTATAAAAGTACTGTGGAGAAGTTATTAAAATATCAAGAAAATTCACCTTGGGCGATCATATCCTTAATTCTCATAACTTTATGGGTTGAATAAGCATGGATATTACAAGGAGAAATTTGATGCTGATCACTGTTAGGGCTTAAAAGGTTAAGGTGGTCTTTCACCCAAAGAGTTAATTTGTTTGGTAAAAGTTTCCGGCAAAGTTCTTTTCTATTACTTTATAGGGATTCACGCCCTGGCATCAAAAATGAGTCTTTTCCAGTCACATGTCATACTAGTTAATGATTAACCAGCACGCTAAGTAAAAATAAGGGCTGTTGATTGCAAGAACGATATCTTACTAACGAGAAATAGCTTTTCTTTTAACTGAAATGGCCCAAAATTTGATTTCTCTGAACAATTCAACTTAAAATGAGAAAAAAACATCATTTTGACAACCACTCGTCATATAATTAGTTTTGACAAATGCGAGTATCTCGAGCGACGGGCTAAGCAAAATATCCACGCAATTCTAGAAAATAACAAAGGCATTCGCAGAAAGTCTGATTGTGTTGATTAGCTAGGTAAATTTACGGTATTTAACTGAAAGGAAGTTTTCTCGCAAAGAGGTGCGAAGATAACAAGACAAGTTAAGCGATTATTCTTGAAACGAACAAGTTCACAGCTAGAATAATCAATGACATCGCTAATTCGAAAATGTTTCGTTCTCGCTCTGAAGCAAACACGACAGTGAAAAGAAACAACATAGTAACAACTGGAGTAAACCAGTTTATTTAAGTCGACTGTGCATTTTAGGGGGCCCCTGACACTGAACAAAGTTCACTGAATCTAGTAAACACAAGAACAGTACACTGAACAGCAGACGAAAAAAAATGCCGGTAGAACTGAACATCGTCGTAACTAAACATTTTGATTACTTAGCGATATGTGAAAGAGACCAACATTAACTGAATAAAACATGATTGTTCAACACTTACTGAGACCTTTAAGTTGTCTTCCTGTCAGGTCCATTCGCTCCTCAGGAAAGTCACAAGCGATACCGTTCCATCGATCACCTGAATCGCTCATCCACTGACCGCGCGCACATCGCAAAGACGGCCTGAAAGTCAATGTCCTCATCCTGTCACTAAAACAACAATAATAAACAAAATAATAGTGACATGTTGTCGCCGAAACGTCATGTTTTAATCTCGCTCCTTTCTTTTTATTTTGAAATAATGGCAACCACCTGACACAAGGTACCCCATGCACCGAAGGTCCCTTATGTAGGGGGGATGACTTTTGCACTCAGTACGATAACTTGTCGCTCACGACAAGACAGTGAGGGAGGTGAACTGTCGACCCCTAAGCCGAATATTAAGACAGCCCCTTTCGCCACTAGCGCTCACATCCAACTTCAAGACATAACGTACATCCATATATAACATGGACAGGTGTCTTCCACGTGGTACGTGTTGAGGTTTGCATTTCAGGAGCATGCGTACTGCTAAAACTCATATAACGAATAGATAAATACCTCGTTGTTTATTTCAACAAAATGATCAGGCAATGATCAAAAATATGAAAAGCTAGGGGGAAAAAACACACTTGTGATTAGTCTATAAAGTCACTTAACGACAAGGGAATCTTTTCACTATATTAATTTTGTTTAAAAAAAAAACGCTCAATGTTTGTGATTGTTCATTCTACCCAAGCCTTGGCATCCGTACAGATCGACGTTGTAGTTCATTTTTTTTTTTATCTCAGTTAACCCTTTAACCTCTAATATCAGAGACAAAATTCTCCTATCTTGTCCCGTTACTTTTCTTATAAAAGTACTGTGGAGAAGTTATTAAAATATCAAGAAAATTCACCTTGGGCGATCATATCCTTAATTCTCATAACTTTATGGGTTGAATAAGCATGGATATTACAAGGAGAAATTTGATGCTGATCACTGTTAGGGCTTAAAAGGTTAAGGTGGTCTTTCACCCAAAGAGTTAATTTGTTTGGTAAAAGTTTCCGGCAAAGTTCTTTTCTATTACTTTATAGGGATTCACGCCCTGGCATCAAAAATGAGTCTTTTCCAGTCACATGTCATACTAGTTAATGATTAACCAGCACGCTAAGTAAAAATAAGGGCTGTTGATTGCAAGAACGATATCTTACTAACGAGAAATAGCTTTTCTTTTAACTGAAATGGCCCAAAATTTGATTTCTCTGAACAATTCAACTTAAAATGAGAAAAAAACATCATTTTGACAACCACTCGTCATATAATTAGTTTTGACAAATGCGAGTATCTCGAGCGACGGGCTAAGCAAAATATCCACGCAATTCTAGAAAATAACAAAGGCATTCGCAGAAAGTCTGATTGTGTTGATTAGCTAGGTAAATTTACGGTATTTAACTGAAAGGAAGTTTTCTCGCAAAGAGGTGCGAAGATAACTAAAGACAAGTTAAGCGATTATTCTTGAAACGAACAAGTTCACAGCTAGAATAATCAATGACATCGCTAATTCGAAAATGTTTCGTTCTCGCTCTGAAGCAAACACGACAGTGAAAAGAAACAACATAGTAACAACTGGAGTAAACCAGTTTATTTAAGTCGACTGTACATTTTAGGGGGCCCCTGACACTGAACAAAGTTCACTGAATCTAGTAAACACAAGAACAGTACACTGAACAGCAGACGAAAAAAAATGCCGGTAGAACTGAACATCGTCGTAACTAAACATTTTGATTACTTAGCGATATGTGAAAGAGAAATACCAACATTAACTGAATAAAACATGATTGTTCAACACTTACTGAGACCTTTAAGTTGTCTTCCTGTCAGGTCCATTCGCTCCTCAGGAAAGTCACAAGCGATACCGTTCCATCGATCACCTGAATCGCTCATCCACTGACCGCGCGCACATCGCAAAGACGGCCTGAAAGTCAATGTCCTCATCCTGTCACTAAAACAACAATAATAAACAAAATAATAGTGACATGTTGTCGCCGAAACGTCATGTTTTAATCTCGCTCCTTTCTTTTTATTTTGAAATAATGGCAACCACCTGACACAAGGTACCCCATGCACCGAAGGTCCCTTATGTAGGGGGGATGACTTTTGCACTCAGTACGATAACTTGTCGCTCACGACAAGACAGTGAGGGAGGTGAACTGTCGACCCCTAAGCCGAATATTAAGACAGCCCCTTTCGCCACTAGCGCTCACATCCAACTTCAAGACATAACGTACATCCATATATAACATGGACAGGTGTCTTCCACGTGGTACGTGTTGAGGTTTGCATTTCAGGAGCATGCGTACTGCTAAAACTCATATAACGAATAGATAAATACCTCGTTGTTTATTTCAACAAAATGATCAGGCAATGATCAAAAATATGAAAAGCTAGGGGGAAAAAACACACTTGTGATTAGTCTATAAAGTCACTTAACGACAAGGGAATCTTTTCACTATATTAATTTTGTTTAAAAAAAAAACGCTCAATGTTTGTGATTGTTCATTCTACCCAAGCCTTGGCATCCGTACAGATCGACGTTGTAGTTCATTTTTTTTTTTATCTCAGTTAACCCTTTAACCTCTAATATCAGAGACAAAATTCTCCTATCTTGTCCCGTTACTTTTCTTATAAAAGTACTGTGGAGAAGTTATTAAAATATCAAGAAAATTCACCTTGGGCGATCATATCCTTAATTCTCATAACTTTATGGGTTGAATAAGCATGGATATTACAAGGAGAAATTTGATGCTGATCACTGTTAGGGCTTAAAAGGTTAAGGTGGTCTTTCACCCAAAGAGTTAATTTGTTTGGTAAAAGTTTCCGGCAAAGTTCTTTTCTATTACTTTATAGGGATTCACGCCCTGGCATCAAAAATGAGTCTTTTCCAGTCACATGTCATACTAGTTAATGATTAACCAGCACGCTAAGTAAAAATAAGGGCTGTTGATTGCAAGAACGATATCTTACTAACGAGAAATAGCTTTTCTTTTAACTGAAATGGCCCAAAATTTGATTTCTCTGAACAATTCAACTTAAAATGAGAAAAAAACATCATTTTGACAACCACTCGTCATATAATTAGTTTTGACAAATGCGAGTATCTCGAGCGACGGGCTAAGCAAAATATCCACGCAATTCTAGAAAATAACAAAGGCATTCGCAGAAAGTCTGATTGTGTTGATTAGCTAGGTAAATTTACGGTATTTAACTGAAAGGAAGTTTTCTCGCAAAGAGGTGCGAAGATAACTAAAGACAAGTTAAGCGATTATTCTTGAAACGAACAAGTTCACAGCTAGAATAATCAATGACATCGCTAATTCGAAAATGTTTCGTTCTCGCTCTGAAGCAAACACGACAGTGAAAAGAAACAACATAGTAACAACTGGAGTAAACCAGTTTATTTAAGTCGACTGTACATTTTAGGGGGCCCCTGACACTGAACAAAGTTCACTGAATCTAGTAAACACAAGAACAGTACACTGAACAGCAGACGAAAAAAAATGCCGGTAGAACTGAACATCGTCGTAACTAAACATTTTGATTACTTAGCGATATGTGAAAGAGAAATACCAACATTAACTGAATAAAACATGATTGTTCAACACTTACTGAGACCTTTAAGTTGTCTTCCTGTCAGGTCCATTCGCTCCTCAGGAAAGTCACAAGCGATACCGTTCCATCGATCACCTGAATCGCTCATCCACTGACCGCGCGCACATCGCAAAGACGGCCTGAAAGTCAATGTCCTCATCCTGTCACTAAAACAACAATAATAAACAAAATAATAGTGACATGTTGTCGCCGAAACGTCATGTTTTAATCTCGCTCCTTTCTTTTTATTTTGAAATAATGGCAACCACCTGACACAAGGTACCCCATGCACCGAAGGTCCCTTATGTAGGGGGGATGACTTTTGCACTCAGTACGATAACTTGTCGCTCACGACAAGACAGTGAGGGAGGTGAACTGTCGACCCCTAAGCCGAATATTAAGACAGCCCCTTTCGCCACTAGCGCTCACATCCAACTTCAAGACATAACGTACATCCATATATAACATGGACAGGTGTCTTCCACGTGGTACGTGTTGAGGTTTGCATTTCAGGAGCATGCGTACTGCTAAAACTCATATAACGAATAGATAAATACCTCGTTGTTTATTTCAACAAAATGATCAGGCAATGATCAAAAATATGAAAAGCTAGGGGGAAAAAACACACTTGTGATTAGTCTATAAAGTCACTTAACGACAAGGGAATCTTTTCACTATATTAATTTTGTTTAAAAAAAAAACGCTCAATGTTTGTGATTGTTCATTCTACCCAAGCCTTGGCATCCGTACAGATCGACGTTGTAGTTCATTTTTTTTTTTATCTCAGTTAACCCTTTAACCTCTAATATCAGAGACAAAATTCTCCTATCTTGTCCCGTTACTTTTCTTATAAAAGTACTGTGGAGAAGTTATTAAAATATCAAGAAAATTCACCTTGGGCGATCATATCCTTAATTCTCATAACTTTATGGGTTGAATAAGCATGGATATTACAAGGAGAAATTTGATGCTGATCACTGTTAGGGCTTAAAAGGTTAAGGTGGTCTTTCACCCAAAGAGTTAATTTGTTTGGTAAAAGTTTCCGGCAAAGTTCTTTTCTATTACTTTATAGGGATTCACGCCCTGGCATCAAAAATGAGTCTTTTCCAGTCACATGTCATACTAGTTAATGATTAACCAGCACGCTAAGTAAAAATAAGGGCTGTTGATTGCAAGAACGATATCTTACTAACGAGAAATAGCTTTTCTTTTAACTGAAATGGCCCAAAATTTGATTTCTCTGAACAATTCAACTTAAAATGAGAAAAAAACATCATTTTGACAACCATCGTCATATAATTAGTTTTGACAAATGCGAGTATCTCGAGCGACGGGCTAAGCAAAATATCCACGCAATTCTAGAAAATAACAAAGGCATTCGCAGAAAGTCTGATTGTGTTGATTAGCTAGGTAAATTTACGGTATTTAACTGAAAGGAAGTTTTCTCGCAAAGAGGTGCGAAGATAACTAAAGACAAGTTAAGCGATTATTCTTGAAACGAACAAGTTCACAGCTAGAATAATCAATGACATCGCTAATTCGAAAATGTTTCGTTCTCGCTCTGAAGCAAACACGACAGTGAAAAGAAACAACATAGTAACAACTGGAGTAAACCAGTTTATTTAAGTCGACTGTACATTTTAGGGGGCCCCTGACACTGAACAAAGTTCACTGAATCTAGTAAACACAAGAACAGTACACTGAACAGCAGACGAAAAAAAATGCCGGTAGAACTGAACATCGTCGTAACTAAACATTTTGATTACTTAGCGATATGTGAAAGAGAAATACCAACATTAACTGAATAAAACATGATTGTTCAACACTTACTGAGACCTTTAAGTTGTCTTCCTGTCAGGTCCATTCGCTCCTCAGGAAAGTCACAAGCGATACCGTTCCATCGATCACCTGAATCGCTCATCCACTGACCGCGCGCACATCGCAAAGACGGCCTGAAAGTCAATGTCCTCATCCTGTCACTAAAACAACAATAATAAACAAAATAATAGTGACATGTTGTCGCCGAAACGTCATGTTTTAATCTCGCTCCTTTCTTTTTATTTTGAAATAATGGCAACCACCTGACACAAGGTACCCCATGCACCGAAGGTCCCTTATGTAGGGGGGATGACTTTTGCACTCAGTACGATAACTTGTCGCTCACGACAAGACAGTGAGGGAGGTGAACTGTCGACCCCTAAGCCGAATATTAAGACAGCCCCTTTCGCCACTAGCGCTCACATCCAACTTCAAGACATAACGTACATCCATATATAACATGGACAGGTGTCTTCCACGTGGTACGTGTTGAGGTTTGCATTTCAGGAGCATGCGTACTGCTAAAACTCATATAACGAATAGATAAATACCTCGTTGTTTATTTCAACAAAATGATCAGGCAATGATCAAAAATATGAAAAGCTAGGGGGAAAAAACACACTTGTGATTAGTCTATAAAGTCACTTAACGACAAGGGAATCTTTTCACTATATTAATTTTGTTTAAAAAAAAAACGCTCAATGTTTGTGATTGTTCATTCTACCCAAGCCTTGGCATCCGTACAGATCGACGTTGTAGTTCATTTTTTTTTTTATCTCAGTTAACCCTTTAACCTCTAATATCAGAGACAAAATTCTCCTATCTTGTCCCGTTACTTTTCTTATAAAAGTACTGTGGAGAAGTTATTAAAATATCAAGAAAATTCACCTTGGGCGATCATATCCTTAATTCTCATAACTTTATGGGTTGAATAAGCATGGATATTACAAGGAGAAATTTGATGCTGATCACTGTTAGGGCTTAAAAGGTTAAGGTGGTCTTTCACCCAAAGAGTTAATTTGTTTGGTAAAAGTTTCCGGCAAAGTTCTTTTCTATTACTTTATAGGGATTCACGCCCTGGCATCAAAAATGAGTCTTTTCCAGTCACATGTCATACTAGTTAATGATTAACCAGCACGCTAAGTAAAAATAAGGGCTGTTGATTGCAAGAACGATATCTTACTAACGAGAAATAGCTTTTCTTTTAACTGAAATGGCCCAAAATTTGATTTCTCTGAACAATTCAACTTAAAATGAGAAAAAAACATCATTTTGACAACCACTCGTCATATAATTAGTTTTGACAAATGCGAGTATCTCGAGCGACGGGCTAAGCAAAATATCCACGCAATTCTAGAAAATAACAAAGGCATTCGCAGAAAGTCTGATTGTGTTGATTAGCTAGGTAAATTTACGGTATTTAACTGAAAGGAAGTTTTCTCGCAAAGAGGTGCGAAGATAACTAAAGACAAGTTAAGCGATTATTCTTGAAACGAACAAGTTCACAGCTAGAATAATCAATGACATCGCTAATTCGAAAATGTTTCGTTCTCGCTCTGAAGCAAACACGACAGTGAAAAGAAACAACATAGTAACAACTGGAGTAAACCAGTTTATTTAAGTCGACTGTACATTTTAGGGGGCCCCTGACACTGAACAAAGTTCACTGAATCTAGTAAACACAAGAACAGTACACTGAACAGCAGACGAAAAAAAATGCCGGTAGAACTGAACATCGTCGTAACTAAACATTTTGATTACTTAGCGATATGTGAAAGAGAAATACCAACATTAACTGAATAAAACATGATTGTTCAACACTTACTGAGACCTTTAAGTTGTCTTCCTGTCAGGTCCATTCGCTCCTCAGGAAAGTCACAAGCGATACCGTTCCATCGATCACCTGAATCGCTCATCCACTGACCGCGCGCACATCGCAAAGACGGCCTGAAAGTCAATGTCCTCATCCTGTCACTAAAACAACAATAATAAACAAAATAATAGTGACATGTTGTCGCCGAAACGTCATGTTTTAATCTCGCTCCTTTCTTTTTATTTTGAAATAATGGCAACCACCTGACACAAGGTACCCCATGCACCGAAGGTCCCTTATGTAGGGGGGATGACTTTTGCACTCAGTACGATAACTTGTCGCTCACGACAAGACAGTGAGGGAGGTGAACTGTCGACCCCTAAGCCGAATATTAAGACAGCCCCTTTCGCCACTAGCGCTCACATCCAACTTCAAGACATAACGTACATCCATATATAACATGGACAGGTGTCTTCCACGTGGTACGTGTTGAGGTTTGCATTTCAGGAGCATGCGTACTGCTAAAACTCATATAACGAATAGATAAATACCTCGTTGTTTATTTCAACAAAATGATCAGGCAATGATCAAAAATATGAAAAGCTAGGGGGAAAAAACACACTTGTGATTAGTCTATAAAGTCACTTAACGACAAGGGAATCTTTTCACTATATTAATTTTGTTTAAAAAAAAAACGCTCAATGTTTGTGATTGTTCATTCTACCCAAGCCTTGGCATCCGTACAGATCGACGTTGTAGTTCATTTTTTTTTTTATCTCAGTTAACCCTTTAACCTCTAATATCAGAGACAAAATTCTCCTATCTTGTCCCGTTACTTTTCTTATAAAAGTACTGTGGAGAAGTTATTAAAATATCAAGAAAATTCACCTTGGGCGATCATATCCTTAATTCTCATAACTTTATGGGTTGAATAAGCATGGATATTACAAGGAGAAATTTGATGCTGATCACTGTTAGGGCTTAAAAGGTTAAGGTGGTCTTTCACCCAAAGAGTTAATTTGTTTGGTAAAAGTTTCCGGCAAAGTTCTTTTCTATTACTTTATAGGGATTCACGCCCTGGCATCAAAAATGAGTCTTTTCCAGTCACATGTCATACTAGTTAATGATTAACCAGCACGCTAAGTAAAAATAAGGGCTGTTGATTGCAAGAACGATATCTTACTAACGAGAAATAGCTTTTCTTTTAACTGAAATGGCCCAAAATTTGATTTCTCTGAACAATTCAACTTAAAATGAGAAAAAAACATCATTTTGACAACCACTCGTCATATAATTAGTTTTGACAAATGCGAGTATCTCGAGCGACGGGCTAAGCAAAATATCCACGCAATTCTAGAAAATAACAAAGGCATTCGCAGAAAGTCTGATTGTGTTGATTAGCTAGGTAAATTTACGGTATTTAACTGAAAGGAAGTTTTCTCGCAAAGAGGTGCGAAGATAACTAAAGACAAGTTAAGCGATTATTCTTGAAACGAACAAGTTCACAGCTAGAATAATCAATGACATCGCTAATTCGAAAATGTTTCGTTCTCGCTCTGAAGCAAACACGACAGTGAAAAGAAACAACATAGTAACAACTGGAGTAAACCAGTTTATTTAAGTCGACTGTACATTTTAGGGGGCCCCTGACACTGAACAAAGTTCACTGAATCTAGTAAACACAAGAACAGTACACTGAACAGCAGACGAAAAAAAATGCCGGTAGAACTGAACATCGTCGTAACTAAACATTTTGATTACTTAGCGATATGTGAAAGAGAAATACCAACATTAACTGAATAAAACATGATTGTTCAACACTTACTGAGACCTTTAAGTTGTCTTCCTGTCAGGTCCATTCGCTCCTCAGGAAAGTCACAAGCGATACCGTTCCATCGATCACCTGAATCGCTCATCCACTGACCGCGCGCACATCGCAAAGACGGCCTGAAAGTCAATGTCCTCATCCTGTCACTAAAACAACAATAATAAACAAAATAATAGTGACATGTTGTCGCCGAAACGTCATGTTTTAATCTCGCTCCTTTCTTTTTATTTTGAAATAATGGCAACCACCTGACACAAGGTACCCCATGCACCGAAGGTCCCTTATGTAGGGGGGATGACTTTTGCACTCAGTACGATAACTTGTCGCTCACGACAAGACAGTGAGGGAGGTGAACTGTCGACCCCTAAGCCGAATATTAAGACAGCCCCTTTCGCCACTAGCGCTCACATCCAACTTCAAGACATAACGTACATCCATATATAACATGGACAGGTGTCTTCCACGTGGTACGTGTTGAGGTTTGCATTTCAGGAGCATGCGTACTGCTAAAACTCATATAACGAATAGATAAATACCTCGTTGTTTATTTCAACAAAATGATCAGGCAATGATCAAAAATATGAAAAGCTAGGGGGAAAAAACACACTTGTGATTAGTCTATAAAGTCACTTAACGACAAGGGAATCTTTTCACTATATTAATTTTGTTTAAAAAAAAAACGCTCAATGTTTGTGATTGTTCATTCTACCCAAGCCTTGGCATCCGTACAGATCGACGTTGTAGTTCATTTTTTTTTTTATCTCAGTTAACCCTTTAACCTCTAATATCAGAGACAAAATTCTCCTATCTTGTCCCGTTACTTTTCTTATAAAAGTACTGTGGAGAAGTTATTAAAATATCAAGAAAATTCACCTTGGGCGATCATATCCTTAATTCTCATAACTTTATGGGTTGAATAAGCATGGATATTACAAGGAGAAATTTGATGCTGATCACTGTTAGGGCTTAAAAGGTTAAGGTGGTCTTTCACCCAAAGAGTTAATTTGTTTGGTAAAAGTTTCCGGCAAAGTTCTTTTCTATTACTTTATAGGGATTCACGCCCTGGCATCAAAAATGAGTCTTTTCCAGTCACATGTCATACTAGTTAATGATTAACCAGCACGCTAAGTAAAAATAAGGGCTGTTGATTGCAAGAACGATATCTTACTAACGAGAAATAGCTTTTCTTTTAACTGAAATGGCCCAAAATTTGATTTCTCTGAACAATTCAACTTAAAATGAGAAAAAAACATCATTTTGACAACCACTCGTCATATAATTAGTTTTGACAAATGCGAGTATCTCGAGCGACGGGCTAAGCAAAATATCCACGCAATTCTAGAAAATAACAAAGGCATTCGCAGAAAGTCTGATTGTGTTGATTAGCTAGGTAAATTTACGGTATTTAACTGAAAGGAAGTTTTCTCGCAAAGAGGTGCGAAGATAACTAAAGACAAGTTAAGCGATTATTCTTGAAACGAACAAGTTCACAGCTAGAATAATCAATGACATCGCTAATTCGAAAATGTTTCGTTCTCGCTCTGAAGCAAACACGACAGTGAAAAGAAACAACATAGTAACAACTGGAGTAAACCAGTTTATTTAAGTCGACTGTACATTTTAGGGGGCCCCTGACACTGAACAAAGTTCACTGAATCTAGTAAACACAAGAACAGTACACTGAACAGCAGACGAAAAAAAATGCCGGTAGAACTGAACATCGTCGTAACTAAACATTTTGATTACTTAGCGATATGTGAAAGAGAAATACCAACATTAACTGAATAAAACATGATTGTTCAACACTTACTGAGACCTTTAAGTTGTCTTCCTGTCAGGTCCATTCGCTCCTCAGGAAAGTCACAAGCGATACCGTTCCATCGATCACCTGAATCGCTCATCCACTGACCGCGCGCACATCGCAAAGACGGCCTGAAAGTCAATGTCCTCATCCTGTCACTAAAACAACAATAATAAACAAAATAATAGTGACATGTTGTCGCCGAAACGTCATGTTTTAATCTCGCTCCTTTCTTTTTATTTTGAAATAATGGCAACCACCTGACACAAGGTACCCCATGCACCGAAGGTCCCTTATGTAGGGGGGATGACTTTTGCACTCAGTACGATAACTTGTCGCTCACGACAAGACAGTGAGGGAGGTGAACTGTCGACCCCTAAGCCGAATATTAAGACAGCCCCTTTCGCCACTAGCGCTCACATCCAACTTCAAGACATAACGTACATCCATATATAACATGGACAGGTGTCTTCCACGTGGTACGTGTTGAGGTTTGCATTTCAGGAGCATGCGTACTGCTAAAACTCATATAACGAATAGATAAATACCTCGTTGTTTATTTCAACAAAATGATCAGGCAATGATCAAAAATATGAAAAGCTAGGGGGAAAAAACACACTTGTGATTAGTCTATAAAGTCACTTAACGACAAGGGAATCTTTTCACTATATTAATTTTGTTTAAAAAAAAAAACGCTCAATGTTTGTGATTGTTCATTCTACCCAAGCCTTGGCATCCGTACAGATCGACGTTGTAGTTCATTTTTTTTTTTATCTCAGTTAACCCTTTAACCTCTAATATCAGAGACAAAATTCTCCTATCTTGTCCCGTTACTTTTCTTATAAAAGTACTGTGGAGAAGTTATTAAAATATCAAGAAAATTCACCTTGGGCGATCATATCCTTAATTCTCATAACTTTATGGGTTGAATAAGCATGGATATTACAAGGAGAAATTTGATGCTGATCACTGTTAGGGCTTAAAAGGTTAAGGTGGTCTTTCACCCAAAGAGTTAATTTGTTTGGTAAAAGTTTCCGGCAAAGTTCTTTTCTATTACTTTATAGGGATTCACGCCCTGGCATCAAAAATGAGTCTTTTCCAGTCACATGTCATACTAGTTAATGATTAACCAGCACGCTAAGTAAAAATAAGGGCTGTTGATTGCAAGAACGATATCTTACTAACGAGAAATAGCTTTTCTTTTAACTGAAATGGCCCAAAATTTGATTTCTCTGAACAATTCAACTTAAAATGAGAAAAAAACATCATTTTGACAACCACTCGTCATATAATTAGTTTTGACAAATGCGAGTATCTCGAGCGACGGGCTAAGCAAAATATCCACGCAATTCTAGAAAATAACAAAGGCATTCGCAGAAAGTCTGATTGTGTTGATTAGCTAGGTAAATTTACGGTATTTAACTGAAAGGAAGTTTTCTCGCAAAGAGGTGCGAAGATAACTAAAGACAAGTTAAGCGATTATTCTTGAAACGAACAAGTTCACAGCTAGAATAATCAATGACATCGCTAATTCGAAAATGTTTCGTTCTCGCTCTGAAGCAAACACGACAGTGAAAAGAAACAACATAGTAACAACTGGAGTAAACCAGTTTATTTAAGTCGACTGTACATTTTAGGGGGCCCCTGACACTGAACAAAGTTCACTGAATCTAGTAAACACAAGAACAGTACACTGAACAGCAGACGAAAAAAAATGCCGGTAGAACTGAACATCGTCGTAACTAAACATTTTGATTACTTAGCGATATGTGAAAGAGAAATACCAACATTAACTGAATAAAACATGATTGTTCAACACTTACTGAGACCTTTAAGTTGTCTTCCTGTCAGGTCCATTCGCTCCTCAGGAAAGTCACAAGCGATACCGTTCCATCGATCACCTGAATCGCTCATCCACTGACCGCGCGCACATCGCAAAGACGGCCTGAAAGTCAATGTCCTCATCCTGTCACTAAAACAACAATAATAAACAAAATAATAGTGACATGTTGTCGCCGAAACGTCATGTTTTAATCTCGCTCCTTTCTTTTTATTTTGAAATAATGGCAACCACCTGACACAAGGTACCCCATGCACCGAAGGTCCCTTATGTAGGGGGGATGACTTTTGCACTCAGTACGATAACTTGTCGCTCACGACAAGACAGTGAGGGAGGTGAACTGTCGACCCCTAAGCCGAATATTAAGACAGCCCCTTTCGCCACTAGCGCTCACATCCAACTTCAAGACATAACGTACATCCATATATAACATGGACAGGTGTCTTCCACGTGGTACGTGTTGAGGTTTGCATTTCAGGAGCATGCGTACTGCTAAAACTCATATAACGAATAGATAAATACCTCGTTGTTTATTTCAACAAAATGATCAGGCAATGATCAAAAATATGAAAAGCTAGGGGGAAAAAACACACTTGTGATTAGTCTATAAAGTCACTTAACGACAAGGGAATCTTTTCACTATATTAATTTTGTTTAAAAAAAAAACGCTCAATGTTTGTGATTGTTCATTCTACCCAAGCCTTGGCATCCGTACAGATCGACGTTGTAGTTCATTTTTTTTTTTATCTCAGTTAACCCTTTAACCTCTAATATCAGAGACAAAATTCTCCTATCTTGTCCCGTTACTTTTCTTATAAAAGTACTGTGGAGAAGTTATTAAAATATCAAGAAAATTCACCTTGGGCGATCATATCCTTAATTCTCATAACTTTATGGGTTGAATAAGCATGGATATTACAAGGAGAAATTTGATGCTGATCACTGTTAGGGCTTAAAAGGTTAAGGTGGTCTTTCACCCAAAGAGTTAATTTGTTTGGTAAAAGTTTCCGGCAAAGTTCTTTTCTATTACTTTATAGGGATTCACGCCCTGGCATCAAAAATGAGTCTTTTCCAGTCACATGTCATACTAGTTAATGATTAACCAGCACGCTAAGTAAAAATAAGGGCTGTTGATTGCAAGAACGATATCTTACTAACGAGAAATAGCTTTTCTTTTAACTGAAATGGCCCAAAATTTGATTTCTCTGAACAATTCAACTTAAAATGAGAAAAAAACATCATTTTGACAACCACTCGTCATATAATTAGTTTTGACAAATGCGAGTATCTCGAGCGACGGGCTAAGCAAAATATCCACGCAATTCTAGAAAATAACAAAGGCATTCGCAGAAAGTCTGATTGTGTTGATTAGCTAGGTAAATTTACGGTATTTAACTGAAAGGAAGTTTTCTCGCAAAGAGGTGCGAAGATAACTAAAGACAAGTTAAGCGATTATTCTTGAAACGAACAAGTTCACAGCTAGAATAATCAATGACATCGCTAATTCGAAAATGTTTCGTTCTCGCTCTGAAGCAAACACGACAGTGAAAAGAAACAACATAGTAACAACTGGAGTAAACCAGTTTATTTAAGTCGACTGTACATTTTAGGGGGCCCCTGACACTGAACAAAGTTCACTGAATCTAGTAAACACAAGAACAGTACACTGAACAGCAGACGAAAAAAAATGCCGGTAGAACTGAACATCGTCGTAACTAAACATTTTGATTACTTAGCGATATGTGAAAGAGAAATACCAACATTAACTGAATAAAACATGATTGTTCAACACTTACTGAGACCTTTAAGTTGTCTTCCTGTCAGGTCCATTCGCTCCTCAGGAAAGTCACAAGCGATACCGTTCCATCGATCACCTGAATCGCTCATCCACTGACCGCGCGCACATCGCAAAGACGGCCTGAAAGTCAATGTCCTCATCCTGTCACTAAAACAACAATAATAAACAAAATAATAGTGACATGTTGTCGCCGAAACGTCATGTTTTAATCTCGCTCCTTTCTTTTTATTTTGAAATAATGGCAACCACCTGACACAAGGTACCCCATGCACCGAAGGTCCCTTATGTAGGGGGGATGACTTTTGCACTCAGTACGATAACTTGTCGCTCACGACAAGACAGTGAGGGAGGTGAACTGTCGACCCCTAAGCCGAATATTAAGACAGCCCCTTTCGCCACTAGCGCTCACATCCAACTTCAAGACATAACGTACATCCATATATAACATGGACAGGTGTCTTCCACGTGGTACGTGTTGAGGTTTGCATTTCAGGAGCATGCGTACTGCTAAAACTCATATAACGAATAGATAAATACCTCGTTGTTTATTTCAACAAAAGATCAGGCAATGATCAAAAATATGAAAAGCTAGGGGGAAAAAACACACTTGTGATTAGTCTATAAAGTCACTTAACGACAAGGGAATCTTTTCACTATATTAATTTTGTTTAAAAAAAAAACGCTCAATGTTTGTGATTGTTCATTCTACCCAAGCCTTGGCATCCGTACAGATCGACGTTGTAGTTCATTTTTTTTTTTATCTCAGTTAACCCTTTAACCTCTAATATCAGAGACAAAATTCTCCTATCTTGTCCCGTTACTTTTCTTATAAAAGTACTGTGGAGAAGTTATTAAAATATCAAGAAAATTCACCTTGGGCGATCATATCCTTAATTCTCATAACTTTATGGGTTGAATAAGCATGGATATTACAAGGAGAAATTTGATGCTGATCACTGTTAGGGCTTAAAAGGTTAAGGTGGTCTTTCACCCAAAGAGTTAATTTGTTTGGTAAAAGTTTCCGGCAAAGTTCTTTTCTATTACTTTATAGGGATTCACGCCCTGGCATCAAAAATGAGTCTTTTCCAGTCACATGTCATACTAGTTAATGATTAACCAGCACGCTAAGTAAAAATAAGGGCTGTTGATTGCAAGAACGATATCTTACTAACGAGAAATAGCTTTTCTTTTAACTGAAATGGCCCAAAATTTGATTTCTCTGAACAATTCAACTTAAAATGAGAAAAAAACATCATTTTGACAACCACTCGTCATATAATTAGTTTTGACAAATGCGAGTATCTCGAGCGACGGGCTAAGCAAAATATCCACGCAATTCTAGAAAATAACAAAGGCATTCGCAGAAAGTCTGATTGTGTTGATTAGCTAGGTAAATTTACGGTATTTAACTGAAAGGAAGTTTTCTCGCAAAGAGGTGCGAAGATAACAAGACAAGTTAAGCGATTATTCTTGAAACGAACAAGTTCACAGCTAGAATAATCAATGACATCGCTAATTCGAAAATGTTTCGTTCTCGCTCTGAAGCAAACACGACAGTGAAAAGAAACAACATAGTAACAACTGGAGTAAACCAGTTTATTTAAGTCGACTGTGCATTTTAGGGGGCCCCTGACACTGAACAAAGTTCACTGAATCTAGTAAACACAAGAACAGTACACTGAACAGCAGACGAAAAAAAATGCCGGTAGAACTGAACATCGTCGTAACTAAACATTTTGATTACTTAGCGATATGTGAAAGAGAAATACCAACATTAACTGAATAAAACATGATTGTTCAACACTTACTGAGACCTTTAAGTTGTCTTCCTGTCAGGTCCATTCGCTCCTCAGCAAAGTCACAAGCGATACCTTTCCATCGATCACCTGAATCGCTCATCCACTGACCGCGCGCACATCGCAAAGACGGCCTGAAAGTCAAAGTCCTCATCCTGTCACTAAAACAACAATAATAAACAAAATAATAGTGACATGTTGTCGCCGAAACGTCATGTTTTAATCTCGCTCCTTTCTTTTTATTTTGAAATAATGGCAACCACCTGACACAAGGTACCCCATGCACCGAAGGTCCCTTATGTAGGGGGGATGACTTTTGCACTCAGTACGATAACTTGTCGCTCACGACAAGACAGTGAGGGAGGTGAACTGTCGACCCCTAAGCCGAATATTAAGACAGCCCCTTTCGCCACTAGCGCTCACATCCAACTTCAAGACATAACGTACATCCATATATAACATGGACAGGTGTCTTCCACGTGGTACGTGTTGAGGTTTGCATTTCAGGAGCATGCGTACTGCTAAAACTCATATAACGAATAGATAAATACCTCGTTGTTTATTTCAACAAAATGATCAGGCAATGATCAAAAATATGAAAAGCTAGGGGGAAAAAACACACTTGTGATTAGTCTATAAAGTCACTTAACGACAAGGGAATCTTTTCACTATATTAATTTTGTTTAAAAAAAAAACGCTCAATGTTTGTGATTGTTCATTCTACCCAAGCCTTGGCATCCGTACAGATCGACGTTGTAGTTCATTTTTTTTTTTATCTCAGTTAACCCTTTAACCTCTAATATCAGAGACAAAATTCTCCTATCTTGTCCCGTTACTTTTCTTATAAAAGTACTGTGGAGAAGTTATTAAAATATCAAGAAAATTCACCTTGGGCGATCATATCCTTAATTCTCATAACTTTATGGGTTGAATAAGCATGGATATTACAAGGAGAAATTTGATGCTGATCACTGTTAGGGCTTAAAAGGTTAAGGTGGTCTTTCACCCAAAGAGTTAATTTGTTTGGTAAAAGTTTCCGGCAAAGTTCTTTTCTATTACTTTATAGGGATTCACGCCCTGGCATCAAAAATGAGTCTTTTCCAGTCACATGTCATACTAGTTAATGATTAACCAGCACGCTAAGTAAAAATAAGGGCTGTTGATTGCAAGAACGATATCTTACTAACGAGAAATAGCTTTTCTTTTAACTGAAATGGCCCAAAATTTGATTTCTCTGAACAATTCAACTTAAAATGAGAAAAAAACATCATTTTGACAACCACTCGTCATATAATTAGTTTTGACAAATGCGAGTATCTCGAGCGACGGGCTAAGCAAAATATCCACGCAATTCTAGAAAATAACAAAGGCATTCGCAGAAAGTCTGATTGTGTTGATTAGCTAGGTAAATTTACGGTATTTAACTGAAAGGAAGTTTTCTCGCAAAGAGGTGCGAAGATAACAAGACAAGTTAAGCGATTATTCTTGAAACGAACAAGTTCACAGCTAGAATAATCAATGACATCGCTAATTCGAAAATGTTTCGTTCTCGCTCTGAAGCAAACACGACAGTGAAAAGAAACAACATAGTAACAACTGGAGTAAACCAGTTTATTTAAGTCGACTGTGCATTTTAGGGGGCCCCTGACACTGAACAAAGTTCACTGAATCTAGTAAACACAAGAACAGTACACTGAACAGCAGACGAAAAAAAATGCCGGTAGAACTGAACATCGTCGTAACTAAACATTTTGATTACTTAGCGATATGTGAAAGAGAAATACCAACATTAACTGAATAAAACATGATTGTTCAACACTTACTGAGACCTTTAAGTTGTCTTCCTGTCAGGTCCATTCGCTCCTCAGCAAAGTCACAAGCGATACCTTTCCATCGATCACCTGAATCGCTCATCCACTGACCGCGCGCACATCGCAAAGACGGCCTGAAAGTCAAAGTCCTCATCCTGTCACTAAAACAACAATAATAAACAAAATAATAGTGACATGTTGTCGCCGAAACGTCATGTTTTAATCTCGCTCCTTTCTTTTTATTTTGAAATAATGGCAACCACCTGACACAAGGTACCCCATGCACCGAAGGTCCCTTATGTAGGGGGGATGACTTTTGCACTCAGTACGATAACTTGTCGCTCACGACAAGACAGTGAGGGAGGTGAACTGTCGACCCCTAAGCCGAATATTAAGACAGCCCCTTTCGCCACTAGCGCTCACATCCAACTTCAAGACATAACGTACATCCATATATAACATGGACAGGTGTCTTCCACGTGGTACGTGTTGAGGTTTGCATTTCAGGAGCATGCGTACTGCTAAAACTCATATAACGAATAGATAAATACCTCGTTGTTTATTTCAACAAAATGATCAGGCAATGATCAAAAATATGAAAAGCTAGGGGGAAAAAACACACTTGTGATTAGTCTATAAAGTCACTTAACGACAAGGGAATCTTTTCACTATATTAATTTTGTTTAAAAAAAAAACGCTCAATGTTTGTGATTGTTCATTCTACCCAAGCCTTGGCATCCGTACAGATCGACGTTGTAGTTCATTTTTTTTTTTATCTCAGTTAACCCTTTAACCTCTAATATCAGAGACAAAATTCTCCTATCTTGTCCCGTTACTTTTCTTATAAAAGTACTGTGGAGAAGTTATTAAAATATCAAGAAAATTCACCTTGGGCGATCATATCCTTAATTCTCATAACTTTATGGGTTGAATAAGCATGGATATTACAAGGAGAAATTTGATGCTGATCACTGTTAGGGCTTAAAAGGTTAAGGTGGTCTTTCACCCAAAGAGTTAATTTGTTTGGTAAAAGTTTCCGGCAAAGTTCTTTTCTATTACTTTATAGGGATTCACGCCCTGGCATCAAAAATGAGTCTTTTCCAGTCACATGTCATACTAGTTAATGATTAACCAGCACGCTAAGTAAAAATAAGGGCTGTTGATTGCAAGAACGATATCTTACTAACGAGAAATAGCTTTTCTTTTAACTGAAATGGCCCAAAATTTGATTTCTCTGAACAATTCAACTTAAAATGAGAAAAAAACATCATTTTGACAACCACTCGTCATATAATTAGTTTTGACAAATGCGAGTATCTCGAGCGACGGGCTAAGCAAAATATCCACGCAATTCTAGAAAATAACAAAGGCATTCGCAGAAAGTCTGATTGTGTTGATTAGCTAGGTAAATTTACGGTATTTAACTGAAAGGAAGTTTTCTCGCAAAGAGGTGCGAAGATAACAAGACAAGTTAAGCGATTATTCTTGAAACGAACAAGTTCACAGCTAGAATAATCAATGACATCGCTAATTCGAAAATGTTTCGTTCTCGCTCTGAAGCAAACACGACAGTGAAAAGAAACAACATAGTAACAACTGGAGTAAACCAGTTTATTTAAGTCGACTGTGCATTTTAGGGGGCCCCTGACACTGAACAAAGTTCACTGAATCTAGTAAACACAAGAACAGTACACTGAACAGCAGACGAAAAAAAATGCCGGTAGAACTGAACATCGTCGTAACTAAACATTTTGATTACTTAGCGATATGTGAAAGAGAAATACCAACATTAACTGAATAAAACATGATTGTTCAACACTTACTGAGACCTTTAAGTTGTCTTCCTGTCAGGTCCATTCGCTCCTCAGCAAAGTCACAAGCGATACCTTTCCATCGATCACCTGAATCGCTCATCCACTGACCGCGCGCACATCGCAAAGACGGCCTGAAAGTCAAAGTCCTCATCCTGTCACTAAAACAACAATAATAAACAAAATAATAGTGACATGTTGTCGCCGAAACGTCATGTTTTAATCTCGCTCCTTTCTTTTTATTTTGAAATAATGGCAACCACCTGACACAAGGTACCCCATGCACCGAAGGTCCCTTATGTAGGGGGGATGACTTTTGCACTCAGTACGATAACTTGTCGCTCACGACAAGACAGTGAGGGAGGTGAACTGTCGACCCCTAAGCCGAATATTAAGACAGCCCCTTTCGCCACTAGCGCTCACATCCAACTTCAAGACATAACGTACATCCATATATAACATGGACAGGTGTCTTCCACGTGGTACGTGTTGAGGTTTGCATTTCAGGAGCATGCGTACTGCTAAAACTCATATAACGAATAGATAAATACCTCGTTGTTTATTTCAACAAAATGATCAGGCAATGATCAAAAATATGAAAAGCTAGGGGGAAAAAACACACTTGTGATTAGTCTATAAAGTCACTTAACGACAAGGGAATCTTTTCACTATATTAATTTTGTTTAAAAAAAAAAACGCTCAATGTTTGTGATTGTTCATTCTACCCAAGCCTTGGCATCCGTACAGATCGACGTTGTAGTTCATTTTTTTTTTTATCTCAGTTAACCCTTTAACCTCTAATATCAGAGACAAAATTCTCCTATCTTGTCCCGTTACTTTTCTTATAAAAGTACTGTGGAGAAGTTATTAAAATATCAAGAAAATTCACCTTGGGCGATCATATCCTTAATTCTCATAACTTTATGGGTTGAATAAGCATGGATATTACAAGGAGAAATTTGATGCTGATCACTGTTAGGGCTTAAAAGGTTAAGGTGGTCTTTCACCCAAAGAGTTAATTTGTTTGGTAAAAGTTTCCGGCAAAGTTCTTTTCTATTACTTTATAGGGATTCACGCCCTGGCATCAAAAATGAGTCTTTTCCAGTCACATGTCATACTAGTTAATGATTAACCAGCACGCTAAGTAAAAATAAGGGCTGTTGATTGCAAGAACGATATCTTACTAACGAGAAATAGCTTTTCTTTTAACTGAAATGGCCCAAAATTTGATTTCTCTGAACAATTCAACTTAAAATGAGAAAAAAACATCATTTTGACAACCACTCGTCATATAATTAGTTTTGACAAATGCGAGTATCTCGAGCGACGGGCTAAGCAAAATATCCACGCAATTCTAGAAAATAACAAAGGCATTCGCAGAAAGTCTGATTGTGTTGATTAGCTAGGTAAATTTACGGTATTTAACTGAAAGGAAGTTTTCTCGCAAAGAGGTGCGAAGATAACAAGACAAGTTAAGCGATTATTCTTGAAACGAACAAGTTCACAGCTAGAATAATCAATGACATCGCTAATTCGAAAATGTTTCGTTCTCGCTCTGAAGCAAACACGACAGTGAAAAGAAACAACATAGTAACAACTGGAGTAAACCAGTTTATTTAAGTCGACTGTGCATTTTAGGGGGCCCCTGACACTGAACAAAGTTCACTGAATCTAGTAAACACAAGAACAGTACACTGAACAGCAGACGAAAAAAAATGCCGGTAGAACTGAACATCGTCGTAACTAAACATTTTGATTACTTAGCGATATGTGAAAGAGAAATACCAACATTAACTGAATAAAACATGATTGTTCAACACTTACTGAGACCT
The DNA here is from genome assembly GCF_977016875.1 of Pavona decussata. Classification (NCBI taxonomy): domain Eukaryota; kingdom Metazoa; phylum Cnidaria; class Anthozoa; order Scleractinia; family Agariciidae; genus Pavona; species Pavona decussata. The sequence goes on from NW_028146106.1 coordinate 26,724, forward strand.
TTAAGTTGTCTTCCTGTCAGGTCCATTCGCTCCTCAGCAAAGTCACAAGCGATACCTTTCCATCGATCACCTGAATCGCTCATCCACTGACCGCGCGCACATCGCAAAGACGGCCTGAAAGTCAAAGTCCTCATCCTGTCACTAAAACAACAATAATAAACAAAATAATAGTGACATGTTGTCGCCGAAACGTCATGTTTTAATCTCGCTCCTTTCTTTTTATTTTGAAATAATGGCAACCACCTGAACAAGGTACCCCATGCACCGAAGGTCCCTTATGTAGGGGGGATGACTTTTGCACTCAGTACGATAACTTGTCGCTCACGACAAGACAGTGAGGGAGGTGAACTGTCGACCCCTAAGCCGAATATTAAGACAGCCCCTTTCGCCACTAGCGCTCACATCCAACTTCAAGACATAACGTACATCCATATATAACATGGACAGGTGTCTTCCACGTGGTACGTGTTGAGGTTTGCATTTCAGGAGCATGCGTACTGCTAAAACTCATATAACGAATAGATAAATACCTCGTTGTTTATTTCAACAAAATGATCAGGCAATGATCAAAAATATGAAAAGCTAGGGGGAAAAAACACACTTGTGATTAGTCTATAAAGTCACTTAACGACAAGGGAATCTTTTCACTATATTAATTTTGTTTAAAAAAAAAACGCTCAATGTTTGTGATTGTTCATTCTACCCAAGCCTTGGCATCCGTACAGATCGACGTTGTAGTTCATTTTTTTTTTTTATCTCAGTTAACCCTTTAACCTCTAATATCAGAGACAAAATTCTCCTATCTTGTCCCGTTACTTTTCTTATAAAAGTACTGTGGAGAAGTTATTAAAATATCAAGAAAATTCACCTTGGGCGATCATATCCTTAATTCTCATAACTTTATGGGTTGAATAAGCATGGATATTACAAGGAGAAATTTGATGCTGATCACTGTTAGGGCTTAAAAGGTTAAGGTGGTCTTTCACCCAAAGAGTTAATTTGTTTGGTAAAAGTTTCCGGCAAAGTTCTTTTCTATTACTTTATAGGGATTCACGCCCTGGCATCAAAAATGAGTCTTTTCCAGTCACATGTCATACTAGTTAATGATTAACCAGCACGCTAAGTAAAAATAAGGGCTGTTGATTGCAAGAACGATATCTTACTAACGAGAAATAGCTTTTCTTTTAACTGAAATGGCCCAAAATTTGATTTCTCTGAACAATTCAACTTAAAATGAGAAAAAAACATCATTTTGACAACCACTCGTCATATAATTAGTTTTGACAAATGCGAGTATCTCGAGCGACGGGCTAAGCAAAATATCCACGCAATTCTAGAAAATAACAAAGGCATTCGCAGAAAGTCTGATTGTGTTGATTAGCTAGGTAAATTTACGGTATTTAACTGAAAGGAAGTTTTCTCGCAAAGAGGTGCGAAGATAACAAGACAAGTTAAGCGATTATTCTTGAAACGAACAAGTTCACAGCTAGAATAATCAATGACATCGCTAATTCGAAAATGTTTCGTTCTCGCTCTGAAGCAAACACGACAGTGAAAAGAAACAACATAGTAACAACTGGAGTAAACCAGTTTATTTAAGTCGACTGTGCATTTTAGGGGGCCCCTGACACTGAACAAAGTTCACTGAATCTAGTAAACACAAGAACAGTACACTGAACAGCAGACGAAAAAAAATGCCGGTAGAACTGAACATCGTCGTAACTAAACATTTTGATTACTTAGCGATATGTGAAAGAGAAATACCAACATTAACTGAATAAAACATGATTGTTCAACACTTACTGAGACCTTTAAGTTGTCTTCCTGTCAGGTCCATTCGCTCCTCAGCAAAGTCACAAGCGATACCTTTCCATCGATCACCTGAATCGCTCATCCACTGACCGCGCGCACATCGCAAAGACGGCCTGAAAGTCAAAGTCCTCATCCTGTCACTAAAACAACAATAATAAACAAAATAATAGTGACATGTTGTCGCCGAAACGTCATGTTTTAATCTCGCTCCTTTCTTTTTATTTTGAAATAATGGCAACCACCTGACACAAGGTACCCCATGCACCGAAGGTCCCTTATGTAGGGGGGATGACTTTTGCACTCAGTACGATAACTTGTCGCTCACGACAAGACAGTGAGGGAGGTGAACTGTCGACCCCTAAGCCGAATATTAAGACAGCCCCTTTCGCCACTAGCGCTCACATCCAACTTCAAGACATAACGTACATCCATATATAACATGGACAGGTGTCTTCCACGTGGTACGTGTTGAGGTTTGCATTTCAGGAGCATGCGTACTGCTAAAACTCATATAACGAATAGATAAATACCTCGTTGTTTATTTCAACAAAATGATCAGGCAATGATCAAAAATATGAAAAGCTAGGGGGAAAAAACACACTTGTGATTAGTCTATAAAGTCACTTAACGACAAGGGAATCTTTTCACTATATTAATTTTGTTTAAAAAAAAAACGCTCAATGTTTGTGATTGTTCATTCTACCCAAGCCTTGGCATCCGTACAGATCGACGTTGTAGTTCATTTTTTTTTTTATCTCAGTTAACCCTTTAACCTCTAATATCAGAGACAAAATTCTCCTATCTTGTCCCGTTACTTTTCTTATAAAAGTACTGTGGAGAAGTTATTAAAATATCAAGAAAATTCACCTTGGGCGATCATATCCTTAATTCTCATAACTTTATGGGTTGAATAAGCATGGATATTACAAGGAGAAATTTGATGCTGATCACTGTTAGGGCTTAAAAGGTTAAGGTGGTCTTTCACCCAAAGAGTTAATTTGTTTGGTAAAAGTTTCCGGCAAAGTTCTTTTCTATTACTTTATAGGGATTCACGCCCTGGCATCAAAAATGAGTCTTTTCCAGTCACATGTCATACTAGTTAATGATTAACCAGCACGCTAAGTAAAAATAAGGGCTGTTGATTGCAAGAACGATATCTTACTAACGAGAAATAGCTTTTCTTTTAACTGAAATGGCCCAAAATTTGATTTCTCTGAACAATTCAACTTAAAATGAGAAAAAAACATCATTTTGACAACCACTCGTCATATAATTAGTTTTGACAAATGCGAGTATCTCGAGCGACGGGCTAAGCAAAATATCCACGCAATTCTAGAAAATAACAAAGGCATTCGCAGAAAGTCTGATTGTGTTGATTAGCTAGGTAAATTTACGGTATTTAACTGAAAGGAAGTTTTCTCGCAAAGAGGTGCGAAGATAACAAGACAAGTTAAGCGATTATTCTTGAAACGAACAAGTTCACAGCTAGAATAATCAATGACATCGCTAATTCGAAAATGTTTCGTTCTCGCTCTGAAGCAAACACGACAGTGAAAAGAAACAACATAGTAACAACTGGAGTAAACCAGTTTATTTAAGTCGACTGTGCATTTTAGGGGGCCCCTGACACTGAACAAAGTTCACTGAATCTAGTAAACACAAGAACAGTACACTGAACAGCAGACGAAAAAAAATGCCGGTAGAACTGAACATCGTCGTAACTAAACATTTTGATTACTTAGCGATATGTGAAAGAGAAATACCAACATTAACTGAATAAAACATGATTGTTCAACACTTACTGAGACCTTTAAGTTGTCTTCCTGTCAGGTCCATTCGCTCCTCAGCAAAGTCACAAGCGATACCTTTCCATCGATCACCTGAATCGCTCATCCACTGACCGCGCGCACATCGCAAAGACGGCCTGAAAGTCAAAGTCCTCATCCTGTCACTAAAACAACAATAATAAACAAAATAATAGTGACATGTTGTCGCCGAAACGTCATGTTTTAATCTCGCTCCTTTCTTTTTATTTTGAAATAATGGCAACCACCTGACACAAGGTACCCCATGCACCGAAGGTCCCTTATGTAGGGGGGATGACTTTTGCACTCAGTACGATAACTTGTCGCTCACGACAAGACAGTGAGGGAGGTGAACTGTCGACCCCTAAGCCGAATATTAAGACAGCCCCTTTCGCCACTAGCGCTCACATCCAACTTCAAGACATAACGTACATCCATATATAACATGGACAGGTGTCTTCCACGTGGTACGTGTTGAGGTTTGCATTTCAGGAGCATGCGTACTGCTAAAACTCATATAACGAATAGATAAATACCTCGTTGTTTATTTCAACAAAATGATCAGGCAATGATCAAAAATATGAAAAGCTAGGGGGAAAAAACACACTTGTGATTAGTCTATAAAGTCACTTAACGACAAGGGAATCTTTTCACTATATTAATTTTGTTTAAAAAAAAAAACGCTCAATGTTTGTGATTGTTCATTCTACCCAAGCCTTGGCATCCGTACAGATCGACGTTGTAGTTCATTTTTTTTTTTATCTCAGTTAACCCTTTAACCTCTAATATCAGAGACAAAATTCTCCTATCTTGTCCCGTTACTTTTCTTATAAAAGTACTGTGGAGAAGTTATTAAAATATCAAGAAAATTCACCTTGGGCGATCATATCCTTAATTCTCATAACTTTATGGGTTGAATAAGCATGGATATTACAAGGAGAAATTTGATGCTGATCACTGTTAGGGCTTAAAAGGTTAAGGTGGTCTTTCACCCAAAGAGTTAATTTGTTTGGTAAAAGTTTCCGGCAAAGTTCTTTTCTATTACTTTATAGGGATTCACGCCCTGGCATCAAAAATGAGTCTTTTCCAGTCACATGTCATACTAGTTAATGATTAACC
>NW_028146107.1:0-27500 GCF_977016875.1 Pavona decussata
ACAGAAACATATGCAAAAAGAAATAACGGTTTCTCTTTGCTGCAAAAAAAAAAAAAAAAGCTTGAATGGCAACCATTTTAAGTCAATATATAGGAACAAGTAATTAGGAAAAAAAGTTCCATAAGCAAGTTAAAAGAAACCACTACTCTGAAAAGGAACACTGCAATAGGAATAAATGTTCCGTAAAAATGTAGAAGGGAACGGACTATCAAAACAGGAACTTATTAATAAAAAGGGAATTTTTGTTCCTTTTTGAAAATTTAAAAGGGAACAGCAAACTTTGAGAAGGAGCTATTTTAATTTTGCAAGAATAAGTACTTGAGAACGAATGTTCCACGCTGTAGAGAAAAGGGACGACCATTCTTAAAGGGAACCATTCAATACTGAACAATAGTTCCTCAAATTATGAAAGGCAAAAAGCTGTTGTTTCTAAAAGGCCAATATAGGAACTAATTTGGCCCATTAAAATGAAATTCTCTTAGCTGCAAATGAACTGTTTGTTAGTTCTTACTCATAGAACAATGAAAATTGATCCGCTTTAAACTAAAACGTCTACAAGTTTGAAAAGGAGCTATTTTAATTTTACAAGAATAAGTACTTGAAAACGAAAGTTCCACGCTCTAGAGAAAAGGAACGACCATTTTCAAAGGGAACCATTCAATACCGAACAATACTTCCTCAAATTATGAAAGGCAAAAAGCTGCTGTTTCTAAAAGGCCAATATTGGAACTAATTTGGCCCATTAAAATGAAATTCTCGTAGCTGCAAATGAACCGTTTGATAGTTCTTACTCATAGAACAATAAAAATTATTCTGCTTTAAACTAAAACGCCTAAGCCACGAGGAACAAGTTGACGCTGTTTCTACTTTTTGCAACATAAACATTTCATTTTGTCGCGCGCGAATGTGGTTATATCGCACAACAATGTTGCATGACAAATTGCAAGAAATTGTTGCCCGTATTACTTGGCCTTAAAATCTGCATGTTTTCCGTGAACGAGACATAAAACAAGAATTATGCGCATGCTAATTAAATTACCCGGCCCCGTTGTAATTCCATCAGGTCGCATCGTTCACACTTTGCAAAGGACAACGTTTTTTCAATGTAGCGTTTAATATTATGTCTGTTTTTAGTGTAAAATTTCTCATGAGACCAGGTTCACGAAGCTCTCCGAAGTTAAGATATATCCTATATATTATTTGTATAGAAGAATATATAAAGCTATTCTTGGACTAAAAATAGTGTTTTGTTAAGAAACAATACTCGTATCAAGAAATGATCTATTGTTCCGGCTCAACTTTGGGCATTGTGCCGTCAGACAATTGTCCTTTATGCCTTTTCTCCCCTACAAATAATTAGCACAACCCCAAGATGCTGCCTTGTCTGAGCTATGTTTACTGGGCAAAATACCACATTCAATGACTGGAGTAAATGGCTATGGGTAAAATCCCATAGCCGCATTTATTATAAAATATTTTTCAATCAAATCCTTGATACAAAGTTTGGCCCAGCAAAGGTGAGGGCACTGAAAACGTCATAACTATAAGACAAACCGATAATAAATTAAAGGGGAGTTCCTGGGACAAGGGGAGGAAGAGGGATAAAAAAGCGTGTCTTTAACCACCGTCAAGATGAACTGAAGTAACACTCACGTGGATGCCTGGTCACATGGCCAGCATAAGACTCCTAAAGGGTATCGGCTGAAATGTGAATACCTGCCACCCCAAGTCCCAGGCCCCAAGGGAACTGAAAAATACTCACTTGGAAGAAGAGACATAAAAATCCTATTTGCAAGCAAATATTTCCTTTATACCTTTCCTCCCTTACAAATTATTAGCACAACCCCAAGATGCTGCCTTGCCTGAGCTATGTTTACTGGACAAAATACCACATTCAATGACTGGAGTAAATGGCTATGGGTAAAATCCGATAGCCGCATTTATTATAAAATATTTTTCAATCAAATTCTTGATACAAAGTTTGGCCCAGTAAAGGTGAGGGCACTGAAAACGCCAAAGCATGTGTCCGTACACAAGCCGCCCCACCCCAGGCAAACGCAGCTCAGAAAAGAGAAGAAAGTCAATGACATCTACCGAAAGGTGTTATGCCAACCCAGGGAGAACAAAACGAGAAAAATGAAATACAATAAAGGAAAGACAGGTTGAGTCGCCCTTGCAGACTAAACCCATCCGTAACCTTTTCAATAGAATAATTATTAGGTCAACCTGCCCATGCTAGCTAATGCCTTGGATCAAGCATAACCGACTAAACTATGTGAAATAAAAACATGAAAAATCCAATACAGGAAAGACAAGTTTAGTTGCCTTTGCAAACTAAACAATTTGTAAACTTGCTAAATATTACTATACATGATGTCAACCTAAAGCAAGAGCCGCCCATGCTAGCTAATGCCTTGGATCAAGCATAACAAACTAAACTATGTGAAATAAAAACATGAAACATCCAATACAGGAAAGACAAGTTTAATTGCCTTTGCAAACTAAACAATTTGTAAACTTGCTAAATATTACTATACATGATATCAACCCAAAGCAAGAGCCGCGCATGCTAGCTAATGCCTTGGATCAACCATAACAAACTAAACTGTGTGAAATAAAAACATGAACGTCTTCTCAACGTGACCCCCCAGTAAATGTGTACAAGGTACTATATAGAATGCCAACCCAACGCAAAAGCCGCCCATGCTAGCTGATGCCTTTGAGCAACAATAAATTATTTAACCAGGTGAAATAAAGTTAAGCCGCCCTTGCAGGCTGAACCCATCAAAAAACTGACTCGAAGTACTCCACACAATGTCAACCCAAGGCGAAAGCCGCCCATGCTAGCTAATGCCCTAAGATCAACAGTATGTAATACAGGTGCAAACACCATAGCACCCAAATGCCCTGAACAATCGACAACGGTATGTTATGTCAACCTCCCGCTACCAATGAGCAATAAAAATAATGATCGCATGTAAACCAAAAGCAAGAGCCGCCCATGCTAGCTGATACTTAAGGTATAGATAAATAGCACAGTAAACAAAAGGCAAATTGCACCTGCTGGATGGCTAGTAAATAAAAGCTCTAAGAACAAAGACTAGGCATTCTAAGATACTTTTGAAATGCATTAGACTTCCAACGTCCTAAGAGGCGGATTTGAGCATCGGATAACCCCTTATCTGCAGCATGGGAAGCAGCACCAATTCGAAAGCTGTGCCCCTTCTAAACTGAAGGGGACAAACCACAAAACTGGATAGCAGACGAAAACTGATTTGCAAAATACGATCGAGAAACAGGAGTCCTATCCACGGTAATGAACAAAGCACCCGGTCTGGATCCCCGCATTGCCAAATACTTAGCCAAAAATTCATCTATGTTTAAAGTTTCCATAAGTGATTTTAAATGCGATTAGTTCCTGAGAGGCATTGAGCAGTTTACTAATCTGCGAAATTTGGAGGGGAGAGTTCTCATTTCGCCCACCAGTGGAAGTCATTTTACCAATGCGTAAAAAGGCAAAGAATGCCAGGGAACATATTACCTGAAACTGACAAATTTGGTAAGAGGAACCGACAAAATAAGGTGCCACGGAAAGCAGTTTATCTAAAATTGGCAGTGTAATAGGAAGACGACTATCCAGGCGAAACCCAACTTTGTTAAAACCTTTAAGCATTTGCGAGATATAAAACATTCTAGAGGGATCCGAAAAACCCTGAAGCTTACGGCAGTAACCCAAAGCCGAGACATACGTCATTACCGTGGATGGAGCGTACTGAGAGCGAAACAGATAAGCTATAAACAAGGCCAGAACGGAGGGTGAAATAGGCATTGCCCTAAAAGGGAGTTGAAATGTAGAAATGAAAAACTGAAGGAAAAGCTTCCAAGCACGCTGATAAGTCGGTATGGATGAGGTCTGAAGGCTAGAACGTAGTAAAAAGGAAGCTATGGATGCCAACTGAGTGGCTGCAGATGAGGAGGTATCGCTGTGGGAACTTCGTGCATGTAAGCTGGTGCCAGCTGTTTGAAAGTCTGCAACTGTAACCGAGACAAAGAATCAGCCAATTTGTTCTGTACGCCTGAAACATGCTATGCTTTAAAGCAAATATTGTAATGAAGACAAACCAAAACCAGCTTACGCACAAAAAAACATTAAGTCCTTGTCACGACAAGTCTGTTTGTTGATAACATGTACTAAAGCCTCGTTATCAGCAAGAAACAACACACGCTGATCCTTAAATGCATGTCCCCAGAGATGCAGGCTAATGTAGCGGTGACGCCAGCTCTCTGGCCATTCACCATAACACCAATGCTTGCCAAAAACTGCCCCGAAACCGATGGCACCGGATGCGTCTGTATACAATTGTAGCTGATGCGAGTTAGGCCATACATCAGAAAGAAAAAAAGGAACGGTCATTAAAACTAGCCAGGAATTGCTGCCAAACCCTAAGATCTTCCTTAACTTCTCGGGTTACCCTGATAAGAAAATGAGGCCTGCGAATGCCCAGCGTCAGATCAATGAGACGTCGCAGGAATGGCCTACCGGGAACAACTACTGAACATGCAAAGTTTAATAACCCTGTTAAAGACTGAATCTCACGTAAAGTAACTTTACGACATCTAAGAAAACCTGAAATTAAATCCTGACACTTAGCTAGCTTATCCGGAGGTAGCCGTGCTTCCATATTGACAGAGTCCAACTCAATACCCGCTATGCCCGGTGCCATAGGAATGCCCAACTAATGACATAACATTAAAACTAAATCTAACTGTTGTCTGCACAAATTGTGAGTGGGCGAAACTATGAGAAAATCATCCAGCAAGTGCAAAATGTGATCGATATGCAATTTCTTTTGGGCAATCCATTCGATAGCAGAATAAAACATTTCAAAAGTTTTGCAAGAGCTAGAGCAACCCATCGGCATACAGTGGTCATAATAATATAATCATCTCCAAAAAATCCCAAAAGATTGTAATCTTGAGGTCGAATAGGAATGATACGAAAAGCATTCTTGATATCTGTTTTGGCCAGAAAACAGCCCTGCCCAACAGTTTTGATTGTACAAATGGCATCGTCCACTGTAGCGTAAGATACACTGGTAAATTCAGACGAAACGCCATCGTTTAAAGATGAACCTCGAGGAAAAGAAAGGTGGTGAATCAAACGGAATTCGCCCTCTGTCTTTTTAGGGACCAAACCAAGGGGAGATATACGAAAATGGGAAAAGGGTGGAGAGGAAAAGGGGCCAGCAAGTCGTTGGGCTGCAATTTCCTTTTCAATTATAGCATCTGATTCAACTGCCTCAGGGTTTTGAATTGCAGAAAGGAGGTTTTTTAGCGCATGAAGAGTCTTGGCGCCCGTCATAGTGCAAAGAAAAACCATAACGGAAGCCATGAGATAAAAGCTGGACTACTGAAGGGATATACCCAGAAAGAAAAAAATGCAAACGATCACTGTTTACGGGCATTGGAAGCCCCTGTGGAGGTAGGCTGGGGTTGCGTCTGACTGCTGGAGGGTTTATTGTTGCGTTGATTGGGAAAGTTTGATGCACCCTTTTTTCCGTAGGCACGAAAATTACATGTTACGGCCCCATGGGGGCCATCACATTTAGAACAGGAATGTTTAAAAGAGCATCCTGAGCAATGGTCCCCTTTGTGATACTTAAAACAATAACCTCGCGGGACATCGAGGGACTTGACGGCGCTGCTGGTGGAATTAAATTTCTTAACATAACCCTGAGATCTCAGCCACAATTCCCAGCGTATCGTCCCTTACGGGAGAGTTGTGGCCTGAGACTGGCGCAGGAAACGAAAATTTTCATCGTAAAAACGCCAATTATGCAGCCAGATCCTGAATAGTAGCCCCATACTTCATGAGGCCTGGGGCCTCATGGGGATACTGTGCTGTATAAATACCTACAAAGACATGAAAGGCCTGTAGCCAAACATCTATTGACGCAATCCACTTTGCCTTGTTAACTGGTTCAAGAGCTAGGGATGGGGAGGTGCCTTCCCGTGATGGTTGAAGCGTAATTTGAAATTTCTCTTCAAAAGCCGGGTTTACAAGTAGAGAGCCAAAATCAACAAATTCACGAATTTTAGCTGGAACTCGAGCATCAAGTGGCAAATTCACAGACATAAATACATCATTGGGACGCTGGGTCCCGGGGAGAAAATGCTGCTCACCTGACAGGGATGCCAAAACTTATTGAACTTTGTCATGTACAGCTGGCACCTCCACTGCATTCTGTTTCTGAGAAGCTGGGCCCTGACTGTGCTGAAAGGTGGACCCAGAGGACTGCGCATGAGTGGACGGAACCGGGACTGGAGGCACTAAAGATACAGAGAGTGATTAAGGCGGAGCTGGTGTGAAGTTAGGAGTCTGCGCTGGCTGAGGCAGGGATCCCAAATGTCCAAGCAATGGCTGGAACTTCCTTGTAACTTCCTCCGTCACCCGGGATACAAGCTGCTCCAGCACTGGCGAAGAAAGAATGGTAGTGGCAGTATCTGCCAGGGTTGAAGCTGTTGCGGCGGAAAGGGCCGACACCAAAACCTCCGGCAGCATGGAAGCTTGTTGTTCAGATGACGTCAAGTTACCTTCCACAACTTCATTCTGCCTTCTGGCCCGCTGCAAAGGGGAGGTTACTAAAGCCGCTAAGGCCTGAGACGACGGGCGCTTGGATCTTTGAGAACGGTGAGGAGGCATCTACAGATAAAAAAAGGAAACAAAACCAGAACCGAGAACTAACACTGGAAAATTACAAGCACTGAATACAGTAAGCAACTAAACAGGCATGGCTGATAAATTGTCGCTGTAGGCGCCTGTCAAAGCGAATAATGTTAAGCAAAATAACCTGAGAACAACAAGGGCTCTAATGAAAAATAAAATAAACAAAACAAAAGCGAGAGCAACAAGGGCCGTACTAAATTAAATTTGAGCAACAAGGGCTCTAAAACAAACAAGAGCAACAAGGGCTCTTATTTCAAATAAACATGAGCAACAAGGGCTCAATATACAATAAACTGAGAGCAACAAGAGCTTTAAAATAAAATAAAACAAAATAAAATTGAGAGCAACCAGGGCTCTAGTATAAAAGTTCAGCAAACAGCAACAAGGGCTCCAATTGAAATAAACATAAACCACAAGGGCTCAACTAAAATAAAAAGAAACAAAAGCAACAAGGGCTCTATTAAATATAAAACTGTTGAGAGCAACAAGAGCTTCAACATAAATACCTTTGAGTAACAAGGGCTCTAAAACAAAACATAAACAATCAATAGCAACAAGGGATCCATAAAACACGCATGAACAACACGAGCGCAGGGAATAAATATAATCAGGGCCATAAGGTGCTCACAAATAAATGAACTGCAGGCACGAGGGCTCGAATTCCTACTACACACATAAAATGTACTCTGAGCACCGCAGGGATAAAGAAGATCAAAGAAGGCGAAGGGCCTTCAAGATGGCTCCCCGATAGCTGCGATAAAGAGAACACCGTCGCACAAATAGGGACTGACGGTGGGATTACTAAAACCCCTGCAGTGACGCCAGGAAAAAAACATTGGGGCGAAGCTCTAGAACTCCGTTAAGATACTGATTAAGGTTTGGTGCCGCTGCGTTGAAGAACAGCGCGCGAACACGAGGTATCACCTCGCAAACGCCGATGACACGTACAGAATAAGATGCCAAGAGCAATTGGACCAAATCATCAATCTCGGAACCGACAACCTCAGGACGATCATTAACAAGATCATTAGTGCCTATTTCAAGAATAATGATATCAGGTCGACGAGCCGAAACAACACCAAGGTCATAAAGGCGAATTTTTTCCACAGTACGACCAACAACGCCATGCAAGTGGATGAGAGGTCTACATTTAGCCTTCGAACAAATGAATGGCCCAATATAAGAACCGTAAGAGGTGAGCTAGCCATGGAAGAGACCAAGCCAACAAAGAACTTAAGCACTTACAACCCGTGAAATCGACTACGCACACGTGCAACCAGACTACAATCGACCCAACCGAGATCTAAAACGAACAACAAGTCGGACGAAAACGAAAAGCTTTTAGCTTGCAAAGACAAATGGGCCAGGAGAAACTGCTAAGGGAACGATCGTTTTTGAGGGGGTGGGGGGGGGATTTTTCTTAAAAGAGCTCTTTTTTTTGGGGGGGGGGGGGGTAATTTTTTACCTTGCACGAAAAGTGAGGGAGTAAAATTGTACGACATACAAAAGGTACCAACTAAATGTATTTAGCCGATTATTCTTCTCATCAATCATAGAGTTGGTAAAATCGACTAGAAACTTCTCCATATCGCTACTATTCTTCACAGCGACAATGATCTTGCACGTAATAGGTTGAGTAATGACATAGACAGGCAAACCGTGTTTTCCATCAAGCTGTACCTTCTTTTGACGACTGAAGAATAGACTCGAGCAATAACAAAACATCGTTATTATCAAGACATTGAAGAGATGATCTGAGGTACGTGAATTACCTTACTTACCTTAAGTAAGTACCTTAAGTAAGTTCAATGTACTACGAAGTTAATTAATTACCTTAATTACCTTACGCCTGTACTTAATTTTGCCTAACTTCTGATTGTTTCTCTTGCCAGTTCAGATTGAGAGAGCTGGCGATTTCCTCATGTAACCAGGCGTCATGCCCAAGAACTTCTCAACAATTCAACCACCAGGCCAACTATGGAACTGCAACTGACATTGCAGTGGGGGGTAAAACTTTTGTTTGAAAGATTTTTGGGGGGTAAAATTTTCATACACTCGATTTCTTAGAAACCCCCCCCCCCCCCCCCCCCCTCTAGGACGTAATAAACGATTGGTCCCTGAAGGGGGTAAAAAATGATAAAACTCACCTCGAATGAAAAAGCGTGTCTTTAACCACCGTCAAGATGAACTGAAGTAACACTCACGTGGATGCCTGGTCACATGGCCAGCATAAGACTCCTAAAGGGTATCGGCTGAAATGTGAATACCTGCCACCCCAAGTCCCAGGCCCCCAGGGAACTGAAAAATACTCACTTGGAAGAAGAGACATAAAAATCCTATTTGCAAGCAAATATTTCCTTTTGTCCTTGGTAGCGCTTAGGGACTTTGGTCGAAGCTAAGCGGAAAAGCTCACGACTGATCGGGAAATTGTCTGCGTGACAATTTAGCTGTATTGGGGTAATGGGCAGAGTAAATTTGAACAAAAAGTTCTTGGAGAACGATTTAAGTATAAAAATGAAAAACGCCAAAGCGAACGATGTTTCAACCGCACAACGATAGTTTCCAAAGTGCGCGCGTCCAAATATTTACTCACAAGCAATAAGAAACAGGGGTATAAAAAGTTAATGACAAGTGTTAAGATAATAGACCATTTTCATGATGTTTTCACTTGACTACAACTACCAGAATTCATTTTGTTGTCCTTTTCAAATTCAAATTTTGTAAACCCAGTGGAGAGCAAAGAACAATAGCTCTAATTAGCATGAGAAAACAAAAAACTGAATGATTTCTGGTAGTTGTAGTCAAATGACGCCATAGTGAAAATGTCCTATTAGAGTAATAAGAATGCTAAAAGATTTAGATGCGAACAATGAAGTACTGAACAGTTAAACAAATAACTTTGCATGGATAGAGTCACACTGCTTCTTAAGTTTTGGTTTGAGCTTAGGGAAAAATAGTATCTTAAATATTAGGCAGTCGAGCTTTCACTGCATTGAAATGCTCTTCATTACTGAGCTTAGACCAGAACAGTGTGACTATCCGCGCCAAGTTATTTGTTTAACTAATCAATACTTCATTATTCTTATTTACACCTTTTAGCGTTTTAATTACTCATTATTTTATATTAACACTTGTCATTTAAATACATATAAGCCTGTGATCTGCATCAGCCATTTATTCGACTATATATAAGAGACGGTACCGTCTCACAGCTAAGCTAACTCTAACTTCTGAATACGGCGCTGAGACGTTTGAAGACGAAGACTGGTAAGATTTTTATCGTTCGTTTTTATGTCGTTTCTTAAAAGGATTGTTAATGTAAAAGATTTTAACCACGAACAAGATCATTTCTTGCTCTAACACGTATTTTAACAACAAAACTCTTAGTCATAGCTCGTCGCTCATGTTCTGCCGGCAATTTGAATTGGTTTAACAAGTGTATTGAGCAACTGAAGAGAATTCTTCACTTGGGGATCTCACATCCCAGATTGTTTTGTGTCATTTCAGTTAAACGTATAACCTTGTAAGCTAATTTTGTTTGATCTGTTCGGATGTTGTAGTTGAAATTTTAAGTTGCTGAAAGTTTCATGGAAAGAAATTTTAGTCACCAAAAATAACGAGGCGTTGTTGGCTTTACGAAAATGCTAGCTGACCTAATTTCATATTTTTAACGACATATTTATCCCGTGATGACGAATGGCGGAGGCGGTGGCTGTAGGTCGCTCGCTCACTGGAAAACCAGGAAGGCTAAAATGAACTGACAAAATGAATCAAGATATACTAGAATGAAGAGAAAAAGCCTTGAGCTTAAAAAGTTCAAGCAACCCACCATGTTATCAGAACGGACGCAAGAAAGGATATATGCGCATTTTGAAAGATCTATGAAATGACGTGGGATACACTGATGAACTTGGGGTTATCAGCTCAGAATCTTCGCGACCACGCAGCAGCGATAACGGATGAAAACTCACAAATAAGTGTTAGAGGCGACTCTTCCACTGTTTTACACGAAACAGAAGAGGTTAGTGCCTCTATGTTGTCACAAACCGAGGGTCTCGAAACCGCCCAATGCAAAAGTGAAAATTTATCAAAAATGAATGGGGTCGAAGGTTCGAATTTGCAAATTTCTTCCGACATTGCTGATCAAAGAGCTCCCCAGGGACGGACCGCTACTTGCAAGGATCACAACACCAAAAATCAAATCAAGCCAAATCTGCCTGACAATGATGTGCTGCCCTCCGAAACAAAGAACAAAAGTTGGGGCAGTATTAGTTACGCATGTTTCTGGAATACTGTCAACGATGTTTACAATGAAATCGTCCACTACAGGAGGAATATATTCAATGTTCCATCGGGTCGCGAAGGGAAGAGTTTTATTGAAGAGTGAACCTTCTGGAATTCAGCAATTTAATTTAAGTTATTTTTTTAACTGTTCAATACTTCATTATACTTAGCTACCCCTTTTAGCGTTTTAGTTACTGACTATTACATATGCATGTGATCCGCATCAGCCATTTATTCCACTATTTATAAGAAACGGTACCGTCTCACTGCTACGGCTAACTCTAAACTCAGAGTACGTATACAGCGCTGAGACGTTTGAAGACGAAGACTGGTAAGATTTTTATCGTTCGTTTTTATTTCGTTTCTTAAAAGGATTGTTAATGTAAAAGATTTTAACCACGAACAAGATTATTTCTAGCTCTTACACGCATTTTAACAACAAGACACTATCATACTCCGGTTTTAGTATAAAGTTCGCCGCTCATGTTCCGCCGGCAATTTGAATTGGTTTAACAAGTGTATTGAGCAATAAGAGGAAATCACTTCTTCACTGGGGGATCTCAGATCCCAGATTGTTTTGTGTCCTTTCAGTTAAACGCATAACTGTAAGCTAATATAGTTTGATCTGCTCGGATGTTGTAGTTGAAATTTTAAGCTGCGGAAAGTTTTATGGAAAGGAATTTTAGTCACCAAAAATAACGAGGCGGTGTTGGCTTTACGAAAATGCTAGCTGACCTAATTTTGTATTTTTAACGACATATTTATCTCGCTTCGAAAATGGAAGGAATTAGTTTTACAGTGTTATCGAAATTTTGAGCTGATATTTTGCCGAAGAAAAATTTAGATTTTCCAGTAACTAAATCCAAATTTCTGAGTCGATTAACGCCTTCCGAACAGATATCTAAATGAGCCATTGGGTGTTCCTAATTCTTATTATTTAAACAACTAGTTTAATAAGCAACATTCAGTTAACTAGCATGATTTTATTGCCACTGCGATCCGAGCAAAAACAAACATATTTTGATTAAAAATCATTTAGAAATAGAAATAAAGTTACACTGGTGGATTAAAAGCGTTCTGAAATTATTTACAATAAAAATGTTCCCGACGTTTCGGTCGTAATCACGGACCTTCTTCAGGGGAAGTGAAAGAAAAATTATGCAGAAGCACAGTTATGAACAAGACGCTGATTAAAATTCAGGATATGTGTCATTTTTTTCTTGTTAGCGTGAGTCAGTGTAAATATTCCTTGGGGAGTAACGCCCCGTCGGCTCAAATGAGTGGGTCTTTGGCGCAATTAATCTCCCAGGCCTTGAGAATCTTTCTTTGGCGCCAATTATTGCTAGTCCTGAGAATTGTGGCCTCATCCCACGCGATGTCGTGATTTGTTTATTCGCATTGTCATTGTCATTTTTATTGTTAATTCATTTATCTCTGTTATTTTATGTTATTTTCAGTTACCTTACCATACCTTAACTTTGTACTTGCTTTGGTTAATAAAATGTTTGGTTTGTATACGAATTAACGCGCATTCCTCGAGATTCTCGAGATTAATTGCGCCAAAGACCCACTCATTTGAGCCGACGGGGCGTTACTCCCCAAGGAATATTTACACTGACTCACGCTAACAAGAAAAAAATGACACATATCCTGAATTTTAATCAGCGTCTTGTTCATAACTGTGCTTCTGCATAATTTTTCTTTCACTTCCCCTGAAGAAGGTCCGTGATTGCGACCGAAATGTCGGGAACATTTTTATTGTAAATAATTTCAGAACACTTTTAATCCACCAGTGTAACTTTATTTGCATTTCCAAATAATTTTTAATGTACCCTCCTGGTGACAAACCCAGCTTCAAAACATATTTTGGTCAGAAAGTATAAGGTTGGGATGCCCTGAGCAGAGTTGGTGCGAGGCATTGGTTTTTGAACCCTTGGTAAAGGGTGGGTCGTTCAATTTTCAGCTACCCATAGGGGGTGGGTCATCCAATTTTGTAACAGGAATAGGCACACATTTGTCTTCCAACCTACAGTGCAGACTTCACTACAAACAGAAAGCGGCATTCGAGCGTTCTTTCAGAAGTATGCGGCAGATTATCTGGTAGTGAAATACATGCATCACCCTGCTTACCTTAACATGATGGCACAAAAGAGGGAAAGGAAGAGGTAGAAAGGAGAAAGGGAAAGTAACTCGACCTACATGTATGAGGATGTGGAGTAGACGAAACTCCTCTGTGAGGGTTTGCTGAAAAAAAAAAAAAAAAAAAGCTCGATGTAGCGCCAACTCACATTCAGTTGTCAGCAGCCATAGGTAGTGTATCCACTGGCAAAAAAACAACTGGCTCAGAATCGAGTGCTGTCAGAAAAGACTGTGTTCTTAAATGAAGTCGAGAGTGATACCTCCAATAATGGCAAAACGCAACACTGGCTTCCAGTATTTGAAGCGTCAGTAATAGCGATGTATCGTTTAGCGTACTTCGCCAAATTTAATTCCTCACGAGACGTGAGTTTTATGTTTCTGTCAAACTATAGAACCAGAAATGCCAATCGAATGAAATCAATTAAAGAAGCGTGCCAATGATCCATCCTCTACCATTCATTAACGTGTTTTATGACGGATATGCAATTTTGTAGGCTATTTTGCGTTCTAGCTTAAATCTTTAAATAGTGTTTAACTGGCCGATCTCCACTGTTCTTTCTCCTATTCACTCAGCAGAATACAAAGGTTTAACAAGATGATGAAAGCTGTTTTGCTGCTGTTGGTTTTTGGTCCTGTGTTTATTCAGTGTGCATCACTGGGTAAGTTGTAAGTTGTTGGGGGAGCAGTGGAGGGTGAGAGAGAGCTGCAGGGTATTAAAATAAATTAAACAGCCTAAGCCTGTTACAAGGCGCGCAAAGGGAATATTTGTTTACAAATAGGATTTTATGTCTTCAATCCGATCTGTTGTTTGTCTTTTTATTCAGTACTGAAGTTTCTTTAGGAATTTTGTTGTATTGTGTGACATAATGTCACGATACCAGGGTCACGGGCTGGGGCCCTGACAATCTATATTGTACCACCCTCTAGCGTTCATGACCTTTGCACCAAGACACGCACCACGTTCGTCAGTGGATTACTTCTGAACGAATTCAGCCGCCTTTTATTTTTAAGGTAAGCTCTTTCTTATTTGCATACGCTTAATTACGGCCGTATTTTAAGGTTCAGTGGCTAAGTTCACACGTTTGCAATTGTTTTTCTGGTACGACTTGAGAGTCGCTTTCACCGCCCGCATTCCTGCTTAGTCGCGACTCATACGCCTTCTGTAATTTCTTTTATTCTGCAGTAACGCCTTTGCTCCGTAAAAACTAAAATCTTACTTTAAGACGTTTTTTACACTTAATTCTGGTGCTGTGGTAAGACAGCGCGTAAATCTCATTTGAAGACGATTTATCTTAGGATAAGACGATTTTCTTCTTATTTATACGATGATGGCGTCTTAGATTAAGATGATTTTTCTTAGATTCAAAGTGCTGTGGTAAGTCATATTTTCATCTTAACTCAAGATTTGAACAATCTTATTCTAGACGCTTTAGAATCTCAATTCAAGTTTCGAAGCAAGGAAGAAATCTTCAATCTAACTGCAACGGTCACTAATAAGCCTACATTCAAAAACAGGGAGCGTTTAATACCGTTAAGCTTGAACATGATACATGCAGCAATGAAAACACAACAAATTTCAATCCATAGTACTTTATTAAAACCAAATCTGAAATGACACAACTTATACAAATCCGCTTACCGTAAATTTGCAGGAAAACAGAGGTCGGGCCGCGGCATTTTAAATACTGTTTTGTTGGTCTTAAAAGTCCCGTAAATTATAAACTTTGCACTGCAGATTGTCTGAATTGTCACTACACTCATTCCTTTGATCGGTGACGCAGCAGAATTGCAGGACTCATCTTGGTTTTCAAAAAACAGGCGGTTTAGAAAGCGACAGTAATTTCTTCATTCCATTTTCATTCCGCTGCGTGTGCAGTGCACGCTGTTAAGTTCGTGTATAGTTACAACGTTTAGCCGAGGCTTTAGACCGTATTTGATGTCCAGATGTCTTCTCATTTGAATATTGAAGTTGTTGTCTCGAAATTCTTGTAAATTCTCCACTCTCCCCTGCTTGAAAAATATTAACGGCTTGTTTTAAGTCTGAACAAGGTGAGAGTTTGCGATGGATCAAAGCTCCAGACTCCAGCCCAGACTCCGCGTCTGCAGAGTTTGGATCAAAATCAACCAATCAGAAGAGAAGTCCTGTTCCCTATGAGGTCTGCATTTTTTTAATGAACCAATCAGGAAGGCCGTTCCAAAATTTGGATCCTTTTGTGTTGGAATTTTCTATTTCTTCCAAGTTAGCCTTTTTTTATTTATTTTTTTTTTTTTTACCGAGAACTAAAATGGTGATTAAATCGCCGATATCTGACATGCCAGATATCGGCGATTAAATTCGCCAAATGTGCCCGTTTCCGCGATTTTTTTACGCTCATCGCTGCGAATTGCCAGTAAAGTAAATCAGTCAGGTTGGGCGGGTTTATCACATGAACAACGCCGCGATCGGCGAAAAAAAATCGCCAGGTGTGTCCGCATCAATCGGTGGCAAAAATCACTTGCGATTTTTGCTGGCGATCAAATTCGCTGCGATCGTCGTATAAAATGCCAGGTGTGTCGCCAGCCTAAGGCGTATTGCATCTTATGTAGGATGGCAGTATCTTATAGCCTGCTTAGGCGTCTTAAAATTTCCACAAGACCAAAAAACGTCTTAAAATAAGGACCCCATCGACTCAGATTAATATGATTAAGACTGGTCTTTCTTAAAGTAAGATGCCTCAATGTTGATTAAGATAAGCGCCGTCTCAAATGAAGACGATTTAAAGACAATATTTAAGACAATCTTTTATCTTATATACTAACTGAGACTCCGATAGTCTTCATTTGAGATCTCCTGTGTTAAAATAAGATGATCACCGTCTCAATTTAATGTGGTGGTGGTCTTGCATAAGACGGGAAACGTAAGGTAAAATCTTAGTTTAAGATTTTAGTTTTTACGGAGTGTTTCATGGCTTCTGCAGCGGCCACAGTTCTTATTTTAGGGCATTCCTTTGTTAAGAGGCTAAAGAGCGATATAGAGACTGGATTTGACTCGCGTGTTGACGGGAATTTTAATCTGCATGGCAGTGCTTTTGTCCACATGTTCGGCGTGGGAGGTCGAACTGTTTCGAAGCTTCAAGCCCACGACCTTAACGTTATTTCACGTCTTGCTCCGGACGTGGTGATCCTAGAGATCGGTACCAATGATCTTTCACAGTCAGGGCCTGAAGTAGTAGCATCGGAAATTGAAGTCCTTGTTTCTTTACTGCGCGAAAAATATTCTGTTCGCGTCATAGGCGTTTGCCAAGTCATTCCTCGTGGTCAGTCGTACGCGGGCTTTCAGTCCTTCAATATAAAAGTGCCAGTTCTACATCAGTGTCTTAGTGCATTATTAGAGCACATCGATAATGTTTTCTGTTGGTATCATAAGGGTTTTTCTAATTTATCACAGACCCGACTTACTCATGATGGTGTGCATTTAGACCCACTGGGTCAATACTTTTTGTACCGTAGCTATCGCGGCGCCATTTTAAAGGCGTTAAACATGCTTTAGGTGTACATCATTGTCACCCAGATCACCGTTTTATTCTGGTTTATGTTACGTTTGTTAAGGCTAATTTTCTGCTCTATGTATTAATTTTCATATTAATGTATATTTTTGTTTTGTTCATTTGTGGGCTCTTAATTGGCATTGCCACTTTGGCGACATTTTGTCAGCCCGGCTTGTCCTGCCCAATTTTTCTTTTGTTGCATTACATTTTATTTTTATTTTTAAAAATAAAAATAAAATCTGAGAGGGCTTTGTTCCCTTATTGGCTGTTCATATTCTTATGACAGCTCTGAATTTGAGGCTTTGTTCCTCATTTATTTTGCTCACTCTCTTGTTATGTCAGCTGTGCTGGTCATATGTTTATGCCAGCTGTAATTCGAGGCTTTGCTCCTCGTGTCAATTGCTGTTCGTAAAATTTTTTACGTCAGCTTTAATTTGAGGTTTAGTTCCTCTTTTTATTCCAAGGTCGTTGCGGCCTTGTTTTTTGTAATGGGCATTGCTCCCTTATTTGCTGGCCATATGTTAACGCCAGCTTTAATTCGAGGCTTCATTCCTCGATTTTTATTTTTTGCTGGCATGTGAGCATTATTTTGAGGCTTTGTTCCTCTATTTTTATTATGGGGCTTTGCTCCTCTGATATTGAAATTATGATTTACTATCTTGTGTAATGGTCTTAATTGTTATGTAAGTTCATTGAGACTCCATGTCTGTGTATTTCCTATACCAGTACCAGCCTGTAAGTTTGTTTTTGGACCACAGAGTCTGCCGCTTTTCTCTGTATCCTAGAATGCCTCCACGTCGCCAGAAACGTCCATCAGTTCATCCGCCCGTGCAACCTCCTCCTAAACGGACACGGCGCGTCACTAAAACTACTGGCAAGGACAAAGTTCAGCGTGTGCCTGCCGCCACTGCAGAATCACCCACCACAGGTCTTCATCCTTCTGCAGCATCTTCCATCCCTCCTGGTCTTCTGGAACAGATTGTGTCCAAAGTAACCACAGAAGTTACCAAACAGTTAACACCCCTCCTTATTCCTGCTGGCCAGTCTGCTCCTCCAAGTTCTCAGCTTCAAGAGGAAGTTCCAGCCTGTACTCCTACTGATGTGACTATTGCAAGTGGGGATTCCCAATCATCGCGTAGTGTTGCTGCTGTAGTTAGTGATTCAGTAAATGCAGGTAATGCAACCCTCTCAGGTGAGGTTCTGCCTGCCACCACATCAACTCCTTTACCATCAGGCCCTTTGTTTAACTCTGCCAGCCTCCCAATTGATTCGAGGGTTTCTCCTAAACTTAAGGGAAAGATTTGGCTGCAAGAGTACATCGATTTTGGCTCATTACTGGTTAATCCAGTACTAGACAATAAATTCCAGCTAAGTTTGCAAACAACTACAGAGGGCAGAACCCCGTCTCTGTGTTTTGAACCGGCGGCCAGGCCTAAGAAGATTCAGAACATCGAAACTTGGATGCATGCCTTCCATATTTTTGCGGGCATTTATGTCCAGAAATATCCAAATGAGGCCTCAGTTCTCATGAAATATGCAGATGTTATCCAGGACTTGGCAGCCAGGGGGCACAACTGGAAATATTACGATGAGCATTTTCGCTTTCTGAGACAGACCCAGCCCACTTCCCTCCCCTGGGGTAATGTTCACTGGGAGCTCTGGTTACGATCACAGCAGACCCCATATCAGAGAACTCCTCAGAGTTCAGGGAAAACCAACCGGTTTGTAGCAATCCCTAAGGGTTTTTGCTATAAATACCATAAAGGCAATGAGTGTGCTGGCTGTAACTTTAAGCACACCTGTTTCAAGTGTGACGGCCAACATCGAGCCTCTCAGTGTAATTTTCGTGGCCCACGCAAATCCCCCATCACCCGCACCCAGGCTGCCAAGCCCTCCTCTTCCAACCCCAATAAGAGTTCATAATTTATGTCTTCTTCTTTCTGGTTACATTCATTCAACTGTTGAATTCTTGCGTTCTGGATTTACTGACGGTTTTCCCTTACATTATGAAGGTGATCATGTTTGTTTTGAGACCACCAATTTGAAGTCAGCTCTTGAACATCCTGAGATAGTAGATGCAAAACTAAAGAAAGAACTGGATGCCCATAGGCTAGCTGGCCCATTCCACTCTCCCCCATTTCCAATTTTCCATGTGTCCCCCATAGGTGTGGTCCCTAAGAAGTTGCCTGGTGAATTTAGACTTATTCATCATTTATCCTATCCAAAAGGTACATCAATTAATGATGGGATTTCTTCTGTGAATACAAGTGTCCATTATGCTACCATACGAGATGCCATTCACTTTATTAAACTTGCTGGCCCAGGTTGTTTTTTAGCCAAAACAGATGTTAAAAATGCATTTAGAATAATTCCAATTCACCCCCGTGACTACCATCTTCTCGGTATAAAATGGAATGGAAGTTATTATTATGATCGCTGCATGCCAATGGGTTGTGCCAGTTCATGCAAAACTTTCGAAATTTTCAGTACCTCGGTTGAATGGATTGCCCAAAAGAAGTTTGGCATTCAAAAGATTCTTCATTTACTTGATGATTTCCTGATTGTTGCCCCATCTGATTCACTTTGCCAAAAACAGTTGGATATTTTCTTAAGTTTATGTCAGTATTTAGGGATTCCCATAGCACCGGGTAAAACTTGTGGCCCCTCAACCGTCCTTTCATTTGCTGGTATTGAACTTGATACCGTTCAGTCTGAAGCTCGTTTGCCTCAAGATAAGCTTAACAAATGTACTGAGCTCATCTCCAGTTTCCTCCATCGCAAGAAGGTATCTTTGCAAGAATTACAGTCATTAATAGGCCTTTTGAATTTTGCATGCTCTGTTGTTCTACCCGGTCGGGCCTTCCTACGAAGGCTTATCGACCTTACTATTGGCATTAAAGCAGCTCATTACCGCATCAGACTTTCAGGCGAAGCAAAATAAGATATGAGGGTTTGGTTGTCCTTCTTGTCATCATTCAATGGCAGATCCTTCTTCCTTGATGATATTTGGCATAGCTCAGATAAGCTTAATTTATTCACTGATGCAGCCGGTTCGCTTGGTTTTGGGGCCATTTTTCAAAACCACTGGTGCTATGGGAAATGGCCTGTGGATTGGCTACATAAGAATATTGCTTTTCTTGAATTTTATCCAATTGTTTTGAGTCTCCACTTATGGGGTCATCTGATACGTAATCGCTGCATTTTATTTTTTACGGATAATGAAGCCCTAGTTTACATCATTAACAAACAATCCTGTCGTGACAAATCTTTAATGTCCTTTGTCCGAAAGCTGGTTTCAGTCTGCTTGAAGTACAACATTGTTTTTAAGGCTAAGCATGTCCCTGGGGTCCACAACAAGTTAGCAGATTCTTTATCTCGATTGCAGATTCCCATCTTCAAGCAGCTGGCCCCTGCTTACATGAACCCCTGTCCATCGGAGATTCCTCACCATCTGCAGCCCCAGCATTGGCAGCTATAGTTTCTAAGCTTATGCATGCAAGCCTTCAGCCAGCCTCAATACCTACTTATAAGAGGGCATGGGCACTTTTCAACCAATTTCTCTACGATGTATTTCAGTCCACAATGTTTTCACTCCCAATCCCACCACCTACATTAGCACTTTTCATAGCCTATTTGTTCGATAAGCATTATGCCCCTTCCTCCGTGAACACCTTCGTTTCTGCTCTGGGGTACTCGCATAAGCTCGCGGGTTTTTCTGACCCAGGAAAAGTTTTCTACATTGTGCAAACATTGAAAGGATATCGAAAGATTGGCCACCGCTTGGACTGCAGATTACCAATTACTCTTAATATACTGCATAGAATATTAGATTCTGCTTCTCATATCACTGGGTCACAGTATCGGATAACCTTATTTCGAGCAATGTGTTCTCTCTCATTTTTTGCATTTTTAAGAGTGGGTGAAATTACTGCAACACGGGCTTCTGCCGCCCCTTTGCAAATTCATCAACTCACTAAGCTTCTTAACCCTGCTAGAGAAGTGGTGGGCATAAAGCTTACATTTCATGATTTCAAGCATAACTATAATCAACGCCCATTTTCCTTAGTAGTCAATCGTCAGGATAACCACTGCCCAGTTCAGTTAATACTTGATTATCTTGCATTACGAGGCAATGCTGCAGGTGCTATTTTTCTCACCATTCAAGGGAACCCAGTACCCAGGGTTTTGTTCGCAGACCTACTCTGTCAAACTATTAAATATTGTGGGCTTGACCCCTCCTGTTACAAGGGACATAGTTTTCGCATAGGAGCTGCATCATATGCTGCAGATCGTGGTTTTTCCGATGCTCAGATCCGTATTCAAGGGCGTTGGAAATCCAATGCATTTCTTAAGTATATCCGAGTATCTACTGTATCTACTTGATTTGTTTAGATGTCGTTGGAGGCTGACTTGCAAGGGCAGCAGTCTTATTCACCACCACAGCATTACTTATAGTTTTGGTTAATTAATTTTTATTCGTGTAATTTGGTTACATGTATGCAGGAATTTGAGCGGAATTGTCTTGCAAGGGCAGCAGTTGCGTTCAACTTACAGCCGCATTTTATCTATTTCAGTACAACCATAGTTTAATAGTAGGTTTAGGCTTAGGGCCATGTACCAAGGGCATTAGCCCACCCCCCCCCCCCCTTCCTTTTTCATTTCACCATTTTTGTATTCCTAAAGCATTTGACTTGCTTGAGTGAGGCTGTCTTGCAAGGGCAGCAGTCTCACTTATCTCGTTAATTGTTGGCTCGTAAATCCTTAACTCTTGTTTGATTACTTGACGTAGGGACTGTCTCGCAAGGGCAGCAGTCTCATGCATCTCTACATTAGGTCAGTATTGTTGATATTATTTAATATTAAGTATATGCTTTGTTACAAATTTTACTGGGTTGAATGGGGCTGACTTGCAAGGGCAGCAGTCTCCTTCCTCTCGGCAATTTTATGCTCACTTTATCTGTTCAACTGATATTGAGAATTGCGGCTGTCTTTCAAGTGCAACAGTCTTGCTTATCTCATTTTAGTATATTGGCACCTTG
The DNA here is from genome assembly GCF_977016875.1 of Pavona decussata. Lineage (NCBI taxonomy): Eukaryota > Metazoa > Cnidaria > Anthozoa > Scleractinia > Agariciidae > Pavona > Pavona decussata. Next base: position 21,717 of record NW_028146107.1, read on the forward strand.
TCGCTGTTTTCATTATATTTCCATGGCCATGTTTTTAGGACCATATTTAATCTCCCACCTTTAACATACCTTTTGTAAGTTATTCAATTTAATCATGTTGCAATTTGGTCATCAATGCGTATTTTGTACATAGGGTGCTGCATTTCCCTTGGGTGGGGCGGCATCATATCAATTGTCATGATGCTTTGGCGTTTTGGTTGCCCTCACCTTTACTGGGCAAAATCATTAATAGTTAATTCAGGACAGTAGTAGTCCTTTCGCTGATGTTGTAATGAGGTGGCTATGGGCCTTTGTTCATAGCCATACATTAGTTCAATTTATATAAAAAATAAAAGGGGCTATGAGACTTTTGCTCATAGCCATTTTCACCAAATCATGGTTTGTTTTGTTATCCTTTGCCCAGCAAACTGAGCCCGGGACATGCAGCACACAGCAATAATATTTATGTTAGTAGGGGTGAAGACATAAAGGGAATATTTGTTTACAAATAGGATTTTATGTCTTCAATCCGATCTGTTGTTTGTCTTTTTATTCAGTACTGAAGTTTCTTTAGGAATTTTGTTGTATTGTGTGACATAATGTCACGATACCAGGGTCACGGGCTGGGGCCCTGACAATCTATATTGTACCACCCTCAAGCGTTCATGACCTTTGCACCAAGACACGCACCACGTTCGTCAGTGGATTACTTCTGAACGAATTCAGCCGCCTTTTATTTTTCCCACCCGCCCTGTGGCCCTGTCCTCTTTTCCTAGTCCTGTGTTTTGGTTGCCCTCACCTTTACTGGGCAAAATCATTAATAGTTAATTCAGGACAGTAGTAGTCCTTTCGCTGATGTTGTAATGAGGTGGCTATGGGCCTTTGTTCATAGCCATACATTAGTTCAATTTATATAAAAAATAAAAGGGGCTATGAGACTTTTGCTCATAGCCATTTTCACCAAATCATGGTTTGTTTTGTTATCCTTTGCCCAGCAAACTGAGCCCGGGACATGCAGCACACAGCAATAATATTTATGTTAGTAGGGGTGAAGACATAAAGCAATATTAAGACTTTTGAACTAATGCTGCCAGGCAAGTAACAAAGAAATCATTATCCTTCTATATAGGTAACTTTTTTTGTTCTTTGATTAAAACACAGAGTCCGCGGAGAGCACGGACGAAAGCGATGCAGGATTGGACCGCGGCAAGCGTAGGAGTAAGTCAGTAATGTCCTGATGCAACAGATTTACTTTATAAATTAGCCTCTTAAAGGGGCACCGGTCACAGAGAATTCGCTGAATTTATGAAATTTGTTCGTAGTGCACCGGAAGGACCGGAAGGAAAATATTCAGGGCAGTAGCTAGCATAAGACAAGACAAGCCCGTTGCCTCTGGATCATGTTTTAAACTAAAATTAAAACAAAACGCTGTTAGCTGAAAATTGGTCCATTTCTTCAAGTTACAATCTATTTCTATCCTAGCGATCGGCAACCAAAGATTATTAATAATAGTTTCTGAGTACCTACCACTGAGCGGTGGGATTATTGTAAACAAGAATGGAGCATTATTTAACGTTTACATAGATACATTTACTTTTTTTTTTTTTGGGCAATTCAAAGTGCCCCGTTGAGCCCAAACAATGATTAATATTTGACTTTTTCTTGCAATATTCCTCAAACATACAGATGATGATAACAAAAGACAAGATAACACAAAGTAAAATCTCTCGAGCTCCGTGATATTTAAACAAATCTTCCCAATAAGGACCATAAGGAACTTACGAAAACGAGTGAGAAGAATACGTATGTCGATGCTGGGGCTTACATAACACCCCACTGACGTGTTTTCAGTGATCACATTTAGCCGGCATTTGACCGTTAAAGTGCCCCTAACCCTTCAATTTGTTTTCTTTTGGTAGATTTCCATATCTTTCAAGAACTCATTTTCGAAAAAAATTTTGAGAAATATTGAATCCTTTTTTTTTACGAGCGCTAGAAGTGAAGGCAGTCTTGTCGATATTTTCACCTATCGTTCGCATTAGTCCCCCACTCGGCCAAATGTGGAGCGTGACGTAAGAAAAGGACATCATGCAAAAATATCCGAAGATTCGCGGTAATGCTTCAATTCTAAACAGAGAAAATGGTTGGAAAATGTGTGGTTTTTGGATGCAGCAACTCTCGAAATGTAGAGAAAGGAATCAGCATGCATAAGATTCCTTCTGAATCCTTCTGAATCCTTCTGCTGTCCTTTTCTTACGTCACAGCTAAGAAAGTGTCAAATATCGGACGCTTCTCATTGGCTCGTTCCTAATGAGCCCACGAGAGAAAAATTTGTCCAGCGGGGCTTAAAGGGCGCAAAAATTTAAAAATTTCAGTAACTTTTAGCGCTCGTAAAATAAAAAGGATTCAATATTTCTCAAAATTTTTTTCGAAAATGAGTTCTTGAAAGATATGGAAATCTACCACGAGAAAACAAATTGAAGGGTTAGGGGCACTTTAAGGATTGTGTGCATAGCTTGAAAAGTTTAAACAATTATTAGCACGTCAGTAAATAGGAGAATCTTTTCTGACGTTATTGTTTGCATTTTGCAATACTCAAAAAGCAAACTACGAACAAACTGGACACCACAATCTAATAGAGCAAGTCACTATTGGAGTTCAATGTAAATATAAGTGTGATGGAGCGGTTTTCAATTGAGTGTCAAAAGTAATTTAGCGTTTGCTTTGGCTTTGCATTACTAAGCTTTGTGATTGGTTAAAAAAGCTCACGCCACTTTCTCAACCAATGGGAATCCAAATCAAAACCAATCGTGTTTTCGCCGCAGGCGTTTTCCCGCACTTGGCGCCAGTAACATGTATTTGTTTCTCGTTGTGTTGTTTACATCTGTTGCGATTGGCCAGAGTAATTACTTCGATTTTGGTCTCCGGGTTTTGGTTTTACGATACTTAATTGGAAACCGCTCTATGTTGAATAACCTCAGAGAAATAAGTTTTCCAAAACTGTGAAATTTACCAAGAAAATATGAGTTGTCACCCAACTGCACATTCTTGATAAATCATTTAAGTAAACTTTATTTCTCAAAAACCAATAAATATGCCATGCTCAAATTTTAAGAAGATACTAAAGTTGCCAAACTGTTTAGACGAGTTCAATCGTTTTCAAATTGCAGCGTCAATAGCTATATGGAAATTGTTTATAGTGTCTACTAACTTTGTTAAAGCATTTAATAAACTGCTTTTCTATCTTTAAATTCAGAGACAGAAAAGCATTTATGATACTGATTTACAAAGTTCAATCCCATGTATCCTGAGTAATATTTTTGATGAACTTCTCTCTCTCTCTCTCTCTCTCTCTCTCTCTCTCTCTCTCTCTCTCTCTCTCTCTCTCTCTCTCTCTCTCTCTCTCTCTCTCTCTCTCTCTCTCTCTCTCTCTCTCTCTCTCTCTTTTTTTTTTTTTGGTTTTCTCCTAAACTAAGGAGGTCAAAGTTGACAAGCTAACTTACTAAGATACATTTTACATACAAAATGACTGCGAATGACAATGAATTTTTTGTTTTTTTTTTTGTTTTTATGGATCGATTTCAAATTGCTAGTATATCGAAATTGTTATAGTCTCCACTTACGGTTTTTGAAGCAATAATTATTGCTTTTCTACCTAAGCTAAATTTAGAGACAGGAAAGCATTAATGATACTGTTTTACTAAGTATAATCCCATGTGTGTTAAGTGATATTTTGAGGAAAGTATGTGCTCTCATGCAAAACCTATATATTTAAATGCATCTTATCGTAAATAATGATAATTTGTTTATTGCCCTTGCTGCTGATCACGAATAACAAGTCCCACGCAATAATAAATGTTGATTAACCCCAAATTACAAAATTATTCTTCAGAAAAGTTTTCTTTTTTTTAGCATTTTTTTTTTTAAATAGAAGATTATAAATTTTAACATAAGAGTGCTCTATATAAAACAATCCCGTGTCACCTAACCTTGGGTAATCGCTAACTGCTCGGTAGCAGCCTTCTTGACATGCGTACGGAAAGGGGATCGCGAGGAGGACATCCGCTCTGAAAGGGGGAATAGTGGAGACATCCTGGTAGAACACGATCATGGACATAATTAATTATTTATTAGCAAAGCGCGACAAGTCTCCAGGGAACAAGCTTTACCAACGGATATCGAAAAAAAAGGGCAACGATAGAGTACCTCTTGTAGTCACGTATAATCCAGCTCTAGCAGACCTCTGAAGAATCATTAAAGTCCACCAGCCCATCCTTCATACGTCACAAAGATGTAATGATGTTTTTTCTCAGCCCCCAATAATTGCCTATAGGAAAGGGAGGAACCTAACACAAATACTCAGAAGCAGGCGACTAACACCTCTAAACAGCGCAGAATCTGAGCTAGCTAACAACCGCCTATCCCAACTTCCAATCAATACCCCAAACCCAACTGAAACTGAATGCGTTATCTGTCACCGCACCTTCAACAGTAACAAAAATCTGAAGATTCATTTTACCCACAGACACAAGCAACGTCCAGTTGATTCTAATACACAACCTGGATTCTGGCCTTGTAACAATGACTCCAGATGTGCCTGTTGTAAGACCTATGGTTTCTTTACGCAAAACATCGTAAGCACTACTACCGGAGAAAGAGTATCAATTAGGGAGAACACTACGTGTCAAACGTCCAACGTTGTTAATCTAGTAACCTGTGAGAAATGCAAGGAACAATACGTTGGAGAAACAGGGAACTGTATACGTTTGCGTGCAAACCAACACCGTTCGGATATTCAAACCGGTCACAAGAATATTCCCACAGTCAGAGATTTTAGGGCCTGTGGCCTTAAATATTTTAAATTAACTGTGCTAGAGGGGGTACGAAATAGTGACGTTGCAATCAGAAGAGCCAGAGAGAGCTTTTGGATTAACAAATTGAAACCCGTAATAAATAATTTACTGTAATCATGTAAAGTTCCTTATAGTTGTCATTTTGTATGATCACTGTGACCTAATCTTAATTTACACGCACTTGCGTGCCTTTAATCTATCTGAACTTGTCACGTTATCGCTATTTCGTCATAGTTAACCGTTTATTGTAAGTGCATTATTTGAATTCATATTGACCTAACCGTTACCGTTGTTGTCAAACTACTGTACGCTCCTGAGGAAGGCCGCGACGGCCGAAACGTAGAGCAAATACAGCTAAAGACCTATATGAAGTTGGTTTCTTGACCTTTAGAGATAGATAGATAGATAGATAGATAGATAGATAGATAGATAGATAGATAGATAGATAGATAGATAGATAGATAGATAGATAGATAGATTGATAGATAGATAGATAGATAGAAGACTGACCTGACTGACATAAGTTTAGAATTAAGATACCAACAATAAAGGGGACATTACAACAAGGAAACTAAACAACACCACAACTAACAGCCGTCCCAATTCTCATATGCTCTCTGCAATAAAATTGCAATATTCCACGCCATCTGTTCCTAATACTTAGACTTTTGTTTCTCCAGCTACCCTCAAGTGTTACAAATCCAGTGTACCTATTGGCAGGAATCCCCGCGATGGAGATTTCAGCAAGAGCATTATAACATACTATGAGGCGTAAGTCTAGAAGCCCACAATGTATTTGCATGTATCATTATATGGCTGAGGCTAGTGGCCGATATAACGCGTGCTCTGATTGGCAAAGAGCCAGATCAAACCAGGGCTCTACGCACCCATAACGCCCACGGGCCGATCACGGATTATGCAAATTAGGATTAGAATTGAAATGCTTTTTTTT
>NW_028146109.1:2500-5000 GCF_977016875.1 Pavona decussata
AGGTCTTTTGACCTACCAAAAAAATTGGTGGTGTGAGGAGGACCTCTGACTTAGAATTAGGGTTTGAAATGGGGTTAGGGTTAGGGTTAGGGTAAGTGTTAGGGTTAGGAAAAAGGTTTAAATGATATTTGGAGAGGTTTTTCGGGTGTTTAGAGGCTATTTATGCTATGTAACGAGTATTTGCTTATATACTTGCTTATATACTTAGGTCAACAATTTATAGCAAAAATGTGTTCCAGCCAAGTTCTTTTAGACGCTCTTTCGAATGGCAACATTCCCGATTGAAAATGGCGACCTACCAAAATCCGCACTTTGCTTCCCCGTCCATATAGAGGTGAGTATTTGACTTTGCTTCCGTCAGAGTCAAGGAAACACATTGAAAATGGAATCAGCATACAAGAAAACCTAGTTTGGGATAGGTTTTGTGCCTTCCGTGGTATTATAACCATAGAACTGCTCCTGAGGGGGGTAGGGTAGGCCCACCAAAAAGTGCACTTCTGGTTAGGTCGCTAATTTCTAAAATAAATGTGTCCCAACCAAGTTTTTTTGGACGCTCTTTCGAATGGCAACATTCCTGATTGAAAATGCCGACCTACCAAAATCCGCACTTTGCTTCCCCGTCCATATAGGGGTGAGTATTTGGCTTTGCTTTCGTCAGAGTCAAGGAAACACATTGAAAATGGAATCAGCATACAAGAAAACCTAGTTTGGGATAGGTTTTGTGCCTTCCGTGGTATTATAACCATAGAACTGCTCCTGAGGGGGGTAGGGTAGGCCCACCAAAAAGTGCACTTCTGGTTAGGTCGCTAATTTCTAAAATAAATGTGTCCCAACCAAGTTTTTTTGGACGCTCTTTCGAATGGCAACATTCCTGATTGAAAATGCCGACCTACCAAAATCCGCACTTTGCTTCCCCGTCCATATAGGGGTGAGTATTTGGCTTTGCCTTTGTCAGACTCAAGTAAAAGCATTTAAAATGGAGTCAGCATACAAGAAAACCTAGATTGGGATAGTTTTTCTGCCTACCGTGGGATCATAACCATAGAACTGCCCCTGAGGGAGGTAGGGTTAGGGTTAGCGTTAGGGTTAACGTTGGGGTTAGGATTGAAGACAGAAGATTGGTGATGTCAGGAGGACCTTCTTAAAACAAACAGAAATACACTTATTAGGGGACTAGGGCCAGTGGACTCAGAAATGTCTTTCGTAGCAGTCTCCTATAAGAGTATTTTTCTCTGATTTAGGTGACTCCTCCTCACACCACCATTTTTCTTAGTCGAAAGACCTCTTCACAGCACGACTTTCCTGATGGATTTCTATGTAACTGCTCGTGCTGAGAGGTGTGTCGAAAGTTGATCATGTTCCCGTAAAATCTGAGGTCTCCACTGTCTAGCGAGGTACTTACAGTGAATATAGTGAATTTTTCAAAAATTGGAGAATTCTGACTTTTGCGATGAATTTTAATGTAATTGGTCGTGCTGAGAGGCGTGTTAAAATTTGAACATGTTCCCGTAAAATCTGAGGTGAGAATTAGTGAGGTACTTACAGTGCGTATAGTGACAAATCTTTAAAAGCGTGAAATTATGGGATGTTGTGGCTTCAATGGGTTTTTAAGATGTCACCAGTCATTTGGCATGACTTACAAACGATTTGGCTGGTTGTGGGTTCGATTTTCAAAATTTCATTTTTTTCGCGTTTTTATTTTCTGTCTACCATATCATGCAGTCTCCTTATTAGCGTTTGGGGGTTATAGTGTGGGCAGGTTGGTCGCAAAGGTTCCGAGAGGAGCTGGCTAGTAAACCCTGTCCCTTATGTTCCACGGCGGCAAGGCGGAGAAATAGAGGGCAGAATTGACTAACGGGCAAGGAAAGTTGGGCTTGTAGCTTTCCTTTCGAAGGAGGGAAAAGATGATGCCCGAAAGCATTGTCACTGTAGTGGCAGGCAGAGTGTAGATGGAAGTTGTGTACGCTAGCCTTTGGCTAATGATAGAGACAAAAGAGCAGGAGGATATTTTCCTTCGCAGAAGCACTTTTCTTGCCTTCCTTCAGCTCGCTTGGCGAGTCTGACAGGTATGCCTGAACTGTGCACGGGTCCAGTTGTGAGAAAGACGTGGCAAACAAGACGGGGTTTCCCTTGACCGAGGGACCGTGTGGTCCGTTTGGCTCATGGGTTCCCCCCGTGGAGGCAAAATCTAAGAAAGCTTGCTCTCCCTCTGCGGAGGGGGGCCGCTTAGCAAGGAACTTCTGTTCCCTGCGGTGGATAGTTACCTGGTTGATCCTGCCAGTAGTCATATGCTTGTCTCAAAGATTAAGCCATGCATGTCTAAGTATAAGCACTTGTACTGTGAAACTGCGAATGGCTCATTAAATCAGTTATCGTTTATTTGATTGTACCATTACTACTTGGATAACCGTAGTAATTCTAGAGCTAATACATGCGAAAAGTCCCGACTTCTGGAAGGGATGTATTTATTAGATTAAAAACCAATGCGGGTTCTGCCCGG